>NC_057802.1:431915087-431993730 GCF_018294505.1 Triticum aestivum
CAACCCTGGCAAGATCCTTGCTGGGGCATCTTGCCCTAACGCCAGCAGAGCGCGCCACCCTTGAAACCAAGGGTTCCAACACCATCGACCACACTGGAACCAAGGCTCGGGAGGCACCTCCGTGGTGGCATGCAGATCTTTGTGAAGATCATAAATACACAAGATCAGATGAGGACCTGAAGATGACGATCCTCGGCAAGCTCCTTGCCGAGGAAATCCATGAGACCCCCGGCATGACCCTTGCCGGGGACGACCACGACGCCACAGCAAGACCCTTGCCGAGGACATCAGCGAGGCCACAGCCAGGCCCACGCCAGCCAAGACTGCACCGCCGTCCCCATACAGCTGACAGCCCAACTAGCTAGGCAGGCACCTGCGTGGCAACGTACGGCTTCCAGGCCAACTCAGCAAGCACCTGCGTGGTGGCATGCAGATCTTCGTGAAGACCCTACCACCACGCCATCTCAGCAGCCTGCCCGCTTACATGGCGCTTCATGCATCTTTGGCCTGGACGCGTGTCGGAGCAAGGTGTGGCGGCGATGGATGGGACGGGCCTCGTTGCCATCCCCAATAAAGCTACAGGACACTTAAGGGGGCGCATTCAATGCGTCTTGTCCCATAATGACAGACGATAAGCTTACGCGCTGTATTCCTTTCCACCTCCTGTATGCCACTGTGGCGACCCCTTTTTCCTATAAAAGGAGGCCCGAGGCGTCCAGGAGAGGGATTCGGATCTTTTGGGCAAGTTACAACCCGAAGCTAGTTCAAGAACTCAAGAACACTCAAATACATACACCAAAGCAAGACTAGGGTATTACGCATCCTCGCGGCCCGAACCTGGGTAAACGATCCTTGTGCTTCCAGCCAGACCCGCTCTTTGCACAACCCCGCGCCCGCCAACCGTAGAAGGGATCCCAGTGATTCCATAGGTGTCGATTTCCCCTGACACAACTGTTAATTGCAACAGGCTTAACAACATCCTAAGTCATGTTTTTTAAGTTTGCAGCCATTGAAATACAACTATTTAAAAATGGATTCAACTGTTAATTGCAACAGGCTTAATGGACATTGAAACCGGTACTGATAAAAATGCAATTGGCATAGTTAAACATCACAAGGCAGGTGCTGCCAGAGAAGAGAATGGCCCAGATGTCTAAAAAGGTAGGGAAAGTAGCAAAAATGTGTTAGGCATGTTTACTAGAACATGCTTAATACATCGACTGTACAGAACATAGCCATTAATTGCAACTAGTATTGGTAAGATTGAACTGGTGAGTACATACTTGGTAAGTCCTGAGAGGTAGTTGCTGGGGCACTTCATCTTGGCCAGAGCCGGCCCAAAGTCAGCAACGGCGAGCTGTTCCTCCGGGTCGAAGCGTGGATCAGTGCCACTGACATGTGTACCTACAGGCAACCATTAAATGGTAGAAGTTAAACTCCAATTGCACAAATGATGTGAAATACTGTAAGACATGGGATGCAGCTAACCTTAACGGCAAACAACAGCATCGGCCATTATGACCCTGCATGTTAAGTAGAACAGGGTTAGCATCAACCAAAAATAGCAAATGGGCAACATCTCTAGTATATCTTCATTGCGAAGAGTAGCATGGTAGCAAATGGATAGATTGAAAAATGGATACAACTGTTAATTGCAACAGGCGTAACAGCATCCTAAGTCATGTTTTGTAAGTTTGTAGCCATTGAAATACAACTGTTTAAAAATGGGTTCAACTGTTAATTGCAACAGTCTTAATAGACATTGAAACCGGTACAGATAAAAATGCAATTGGCATAGTTGAACATCACAAGGCAGGTGCTGCCAGAGCAGAGAATGGCCCAGATGTCTATAAAAAGGTAGGGAAAGTAGCAAAAACATGTTAGGCATGTTTACTAGAACATGCTTAATACATCGACCGTACAGAACATAGCCATCAATTGCAACTGGTATTGGTAAGATTGAACTGGTGAGTACATACTCGGTAAGTCCTGAGAGGTAGTTGCTGGGGCACTTCATCTTGGCCAGAGCCCACCCGAAGTCAGCGACGGCGGAGGAGAGCTGTTCCTCCGGATCGAAGCGTGGATCAGTGTCACTGACATGTTTACCTACACAGTAAATGGTAGAAGTTAAACTGCAATTGCACAAATTATGTGAAATTCTATAAGACATGGGATGCAGCTAACCTCGACGGCAAACAACAGCATCGGCCATTATGACCCGGCGTAAGTACATGGACAGGCATGTTAAGTACAACAGGGTTAGCATCCACTAAAAATAGCAAATGGGCTGCATCTCTAGTGATATCCTGAGTCATGTATTGTAAGTTTGTTGCTGGTACTGCTGAAATTGAGCTGGACACGGTATATTTGAACATCACACGGTGTGCAGTACTAAAATAAACAAGGCACGAACATGCTTAATACATCAACCATACAAATCATAGCCGTTACAAGTGGTATTGGTAAGATTTAGTTGGTCAGAACCTACCTGTTAAGTCCTGGGGGGGTAGTCGCTGGGGGACTTCATCTGGGCCAGAGCCTGCACCATGTCGTCGGCGGTGGCGGAGGCGATGTGTTCCTCCGGGTCAACACGCATAGCGGCCATCGCGCCATGGACCGCCATTAGCTCCTAGCGGTGGGGATTTGGAGGCATGAGGATGTTTCGCGGGCGCCATTTAAGCAATTAGACCGGGGCCGTGATAAAGATCGGTGGGTTACCTGACTGGATCCGAGCAGAACGTAGATGTGGTTGAAGCTGTGGTTGCAGCGGCGACGGTTTGAGATGCCGGTAGGGGGAGGCGTGAGGGGGGGATAATGAGGGTAGGGATGTGGTTGGAGGAATAAATTCTGAAATCGCGCGCCTAATGGAAATTTCACTACGAAACTTGAAACTTGGGCGAACGAAGCGCGTAAAATACCGCTGCAAAACTTGAAACTTGGAAACACACAACACAGAAGAAGCGCGTAAAATACTCGTGTGCGAGTAAAAAAAAGTTGGCAGATCCCGTCTCCAAAAAAATGTACACGTGTACTTGATTTTTTTGGTCAATGGTACGCCTGGTTTATTAGGATACATCGCACAGGTAACTGACTTATGGGTCATTAACGCAAAAAAACGCAGATGGGTACGGCATAGAAACCGTTTGGTTTGTGATCTTCTAATGATTAATGCAAAAAAATGCACATGGGCACACATGCTAATCAATGCTCAAAGCCCTCAAAGGATGCTCTTACCGACATTGGATGTTAATACTACAAACTTAAAGTACTACTGGTAATTTGCTCTAATACTACAAACTTAAACTACTTCTCACATGCTGCCATCGGGGCATGCTGGCCAGATGCCGGCGTTCTCCTTCCCGGCCATGTAGGCGGCATTCGACCGTGCTTCGATCTCCGGCAAGCTCTCCTCACCACGGTGTGCGACCTCTTTTTTCTTGCGGTGGCGGGACTCTCTTTTCTTGATTGCTTTCTGCCTTTTCCGCTCCTTCTATGCGGCTTTGGACGCCTCTAGATCCACCACCCATTCGGCCATGGCAGCCTCAAAGTCCACCCATGTAACTGTCTGGCCGCCGGTGGCGATGAACTCGGTGCGGCGAGATGCCATCGCTTCCTTACCATGTGTGTGGTCTCGGGCGGCGAGGAACGCGGCGCGGCTGGACGCCATCGCTTCCTTACCAGTTACTGTGTGCCGCAGTGCCATGGACGACGCCTGGAGAGAGCTCTGGGACAGAGGGGCCGGGCAGCCGTACAGTGCGGTGGTATTTAAGAGCTCAACGACAAACAACAATAGAAATTTGGCTTCCCTTACAATTTTGCTTGTTCATTATCGCACACGGTTCAGCTCCTTCGCTTCCGGAAATAGTGTGCGTGCTACCTCTTGAGCACTGTGTTGCTTTTCCCTTGAAGAGGAAAGGGTGATGCAGCAAAGTAGCGTAAGTATTTCCCTCAGTTTTTGAGAACCAAGGTATCAATCCAGTAGGACACCACACTCAAGTCCCTCGTACCTACACAAACAAATAAGAACCTTGCAACCAATGCGATAAAGGGGTTGTCAATCCCTTCACGACCACTTGCAAAAGTGAGATCTGATAGAGGTGATAAGATAATATTTTTTGGTATTTTTATGATAAAGATTGAAAGTAAAGAAACCAAAAAAAGATAGATCGGAAACTTAGATGATGGAAAATAGACCCGGGGGCCATAGGTTTCACTAGTGGATTCTCTCAAGATAGCATAAGTATTACGGTGGGCGAACAAATTACTGTCGAGCAATTGATAGAATTGAACATAGTTATGAGAATATCTAGGCATGATCATGTATATAGGCATCACGTCCGTGACAAGTAGACCAAAACGATTCTGCATCTACGACTATTACTCCACACATCGACCGCTATCCAGCATGCATCTAGAGTAATAAGTTCATAAGAACAGAGTAACGCATTAGGCAAGATGACATGATGTAGAGGGATAAACTCAAGCAATATGATATAAACCCCATCTTTTTATCCTCGATGGCAACAATACAATACGTGTCATTTCCCCTTCTGTCACTGGGATCGAGCATCGCATGATTGAACCCAAAGCTAAGCACTTCTCCCATTGCAAGAAAGATCAATCTAGTAGGCCAAACCAAACTGATAATTCGAAGAGACTTGCAAAGATAACCAATCATACATAAAATAATTCAGAGGAGATTCAAATATTGTTCATAGATAATCTTGACCATAAACCCACAATTCATCGGATCTCGACAACCGCACCGCAAAAATAGTTACATCGAATAGATATCCAAGAAGATCGAGCAGAACTTTGTATTGAGATCCAAAGAGAGAGAAGAAGCCATCTAGCTAATAACTATGGAGCCGAAGGTCTGACGTAAACTACTCACACATCAACGGAGAGGCTATGGTGTTGACGTAGAAACCCTCCGTGATCGACGCCCCCTCCGGCGGAGCGTCGGAAAAGGCCCCAATATTGGATCTCACGGGTACAGAAGGTTGCGGCGGTGGAAATAGGGTTTCGTCGCGCTCCTGGATGTTTTCAGGGTATATGAGTATATATAGGCGAAGGAAATCGGTTAGGAGAGCCACGAGGGGCCCACGAGGGTGGCGGCGCGCCCAGGGGGCAGGCGCGCCTCCCTGCCTCGTGGCCTCCTCGGTTGTTTCTTGACGTCCACTCCAAGTCCTCTGGATCATGTTTATTCCAAAAATCACGTTCCCGAAGGTTTCATTCCGTTTGGATTCTGTTTGATATTCCTTCTCTACGAAACACTGAAATAGGCAAAAAAACAGCAATTTGCACTAGGCCTTGGGTTAGTAGGTTTGTCCCAAAAATAATATAAAAGTGTATAATAAAGCCCATTAAACATCCAAAACAGAATATATAATAGCATGGTACAATAAAAAATTATAGATACGTTGGAGACGTATCAACACTACAAAAATAAGACACATCCGTGACATTTTGGGCCGAACGAATTTTTTTTCTGTCATACATATGACACTTCTATGACGATAATTGTGACAAAACCCGGTATCATCATAGATATGGTGGGCTCCTACTTCTATGACAGAAAGTCATGACAGAAAATGGGCTTTTCGTCCTGGGCGAGCCGGAGACGCAGCCGCATGACATTCTTTGGGCCTTCCATGACGGAAAAAAACATGGTAGAAGCGAGGGGGAGAAAAATTTCGGGGAGTGACCGGTTACGGTGGGAGGTCGGGGGCCGAGTGATGCGTGTTTCTCTCGTACACGTGCGCGCGTGTGTGCGAGGCGTTGGCTCTAACTGAACCCGAGCGAGGCGTTGGGCTCTAACTGAACCCGAGCGATTGCACTGCAGGCTACGCGTTACTGAACCCGAGCGATCGATCGATGGCTGTTAACTGAACCCGATCGAGCGATTCCTTCGCTACTGCTGCTAACTGAAGCCGATCGATTGGATGAACAGTGAGCGTTGCGGGGGGGGGGGGTGGATGAACAGTGAGCGGTGGCGTTGCCTCTGGATGAACAGGACCCCGTGGTGTGGAGGGATGGATGAACAGTAGACGGTGGAGGGGTGCCCGTGGAGGGGTGGTTGAACAGGACCCCGTGGTGTGGAGGGCTGGATGAACAGTAGACAGTGGAGGGGTGCCCGTGGAGGGGTGGTTGAACAGTAGCTGGTGGAGTAGCGCGCGGTGGAGGCTGGATGAACAGGACCCCGTGGAGGCTGGAGGAGGTCGACGGTAGCCCGTGGAGGCTGGAGGAGGTCGACGGTGGAGATGAATAGTATCCCGTGGAGTCCCGTTTTGCGGTTCGCCACACCCCTCCCGATAAACAGGACCCCCGTTTCGACCGTAGCCCTCCAACACAAGTCCGTTTCCTCCGTTTTGTGGTACGCCACACCCCTCCCGATCAACAGGACCCCCGTTTCGACCGTAGGAGGTCCGTTTCCTCCGTTTTGCGGTACGCCAGACCCCTCCCGATGAACAGGATCCCGTTTCGAACGTGGCCGGTCGAACACAAGGCCGTTTCCTCCGTTTTCAGGTACGCCAGGCCTCGTTTCCATCGCCTGTTCCGTCAAAGCCCTCCCGATGAACACGACCACGCATTCCGTTCCGACCCAGCCGGTTGGCTCCCACGCGTTCCGTTGCCTCCGGATGAACACGACGCATTCCGTTGCCTCCCTATGAACACAACGCATTCCGTTGCCTCCCCATGAACACGACGACGACGCTGTTTCTCCGTTCTGACCTAGCCATGTACACGAGCCCTGGCCGTACGTATGCGCGAGTAGGCATTCGAGACCCTGCCCGTATCTACGTACGTGGCCGTATTTTCTTTCTTGCACCCTGGCGGCTGTATGTACGTGTACATGCTATGTGTGCGCCTCTACTACGACACGTACGCGCCTCTACTACGACACGTGCACACCTCTACATCGACCAGTATATATGTACGTACACGTTCGCGAACAGAATGACAACGCTACGTACGCTTCGACCAGGTGGGTCCCGACTGTCAGGCACTTCCTTGCCTGCGAAGATGTAGCTGGTGGGTCCCAGCAGTCAGGGGGGTGAATCGTTTTTTTGTCCGGATGCACTTCCTTGCGTGCGAAGGTGTAGCTGCTGGGTCCCAGCAATCAGGGGAGGAATCGTTTTGTTTTTTTGCCCGGACGCACTTCCTTGCGTCCGAAGATGTAGCTGGTGGGTCCCAGCAGTCAGGGGGGCGAATCGTTTTTTTCGGACGCACTTCCTTGCATGCGAAGATGTAGCTGGTGGGTCCCAGCAGTCAGGGGGCGAATCGTTTTTTTGGATGCACTTCCTTCCGTGCGAAGATGTAGTTGGTGGGTCCCAGCAGTCAGGGGGGAAATGTTTTTTTTCGCGAAATATGGTGGCCCGTCTGGTGGGTCCCCGCTGTCAGGTGGAGGAATAATTATTTTGCGCGTAATAAGGAGGCACTTCCTTGCTGCGGCCGTGGACCCAGCTGTCAGCCTCTCCACGTACAGTCCACGTCTGATGGAAGCCATTCCTTGACCACGTTGACCACGCCGCGCCGAGAGCACCAGGGCGGTGCATGAAGGAAATATGCCCTAGAGGCAATAATAAAGTATTATATATTTCCTTATATCATGATAAATGTTTATTATTCATGCTAGAATTTTATTAACCGGAAACATAATACATGTGTGAATACATAGACAAACAGAGTGTCACTAGTATGCCTCTACTTGACTAGCTCGTTAATCAAAGATGGTTATGTTTCCTAGCCATAGACATGAGTTGTCATTTGATTAACGGGATCACCTCATTAGGAGAATGACGTGATTGACATGACCCATTACGTTAGCTTAGCACCCGATCGTTTAGTATGTTGCTATTGCTTTCTTCATGACTTATACATGTTCCTATGACTATGAGATTATGCAACTCCCGTTTACCGGAGGAACACTTTGTGTGCTACCAAACGTCACAACGTAAATGGGTGATTATAAAGGTGATCTACAGGTGTCTCCAAAGGTACTTGTTGGGTTGGCGTATTTCGAGATTAGGATTTGTCACTCCGATTGTCGGAGAGGTATCTCTGGGCCCACTCGGTAATGCACATCACTATAAGCCTTGCAAGCATTGTGACTAATGAGTTAGTGCGGGATGATGTATTACGGAACGAGTAAAGAGACTTGCCGGTAGCGAGATTGAACTAGGTATCGAGATACCGACGATCGAACTCGGGCAAGTAACATACCGAGGACAAAGGGAACAACGTATGTTGGTATGCGGTCTAACCGATAAAGATCTTCGTAGAATATGTGGCAGCCAATATGGGTATCCAGGTCCCGCTATTGGTTATTGACCGGAGAGGTGTCTCGGTCATGTCTACATAGTTCTCGAACCCAAAGGGTCCGTACGCTTAAAGTTACAATGACAGTTATATTATGAGTTTATATGTTTTGATGTACCGAAGGTTGTTCAGAGTCCCGGATGTGATCACGGACATGACGAGGAGTCTCGAAATGGTCGAGACATAAAGATTGATATATTGGACGACTATATTCCGACACCGGAAGTGTTTCGGAGAAGTTTCGGATTAAACTGGAGTGCCGGAGGGTTACCGGAACCCCCCGGGGAAGTGTTGGGCCTTAGTGGGCCTTGAGGGGAGAGAGAGGGCAGCAGCCAGGAGGTGGTGCGCCCCCTCCCAGGAGGAGTCCTAGTTGGACTAGGAGAGGGGGGCGCAGCCCCCTTTCCCTCTCCCTCTCTTTCCTTCCCCCCTTCTTTTCCTAGTAGGACTAGGAAAGGGGAGTCCTACTCCTACTAGGAGGAGGACTCCCCCTCTCTCCTTGGCGCGCCTAGGGCAGCGGGCCTCCCCCTTGCTCCTTTATATACGGGGGCAGGGGGGCACCTCTATACACACTTGATATATGATATTTTAGCCGTGTGTGGTGCCCCCCTCCACCATATTACACCTCGATAATACCGTTGCGGAGCTTAGGCGAAGCCCTGCGTCGGTGGAACATCATCATCGTCACCACGCCGTCGTGCTGACGAAACTCTCCCTCAACACTCGGCTGGATCGGAGTTCGAGGGACCTCATCGAGCTGAACGTGTGTAGAACTTGGATGTGCCGTACGTTCGGTACTTGATCGGTCGGATCGTGAAGACGTACGACTACATCAACCGCGTTGTGATAACGCTTCCGCTGTCGGTCTACGAGGGTACGTGGACAACACTCTCCCCTCTCGTTGCTATGCATCACCATGATCTTGCGTGTGCGTAGGAAATTTTTTGAAATTACTACGTTCCCAACAGTGGCATCCGAGCCTGGTTTTATGCGTTGATGCTTTGCACGAGTAGAACACAAGTGAGTTGTGGGCGATATAAGTCATACTGCTTACCAGCATGTCATACTTTGGTTCAGCGGTATTGTGAGATGAAGCGGCCTGGACCGACATTACGCGTACGCTTACGCGAGACTGGTTTCACCGTTTGGAGCACTCGTTGCTTAAAGGTGACTGGCGGGTGTCTGTCTCTCTCACTTTAGTTGAACCGAGTCTGGCTACACCCGGTCCTTGGAAAGGTTAAAATAGCACCACCTTGACAAACTATCGTTGTGGTTTTGATGCGTAGGTAAGAACGGTTCTTGCTAAGCCCGTAGCAGCCACGTAAAACTTGCAACAACAAAGTAGAGGACGTCTAACTTGTTTTTGCAGGGCATGTTGTGATGTGATATGGTCAAGACATGATGTGATATAATTTGTTGTATGAGATGATCATGTTTTGTAACCGAGTTATCGGCAACTGGCAGGAGCCATATGGTTGTCGCTTTATTGTATGAGATGCAATCACCATGTAATAGTTTTACTTTATCACTAAGCAGTAGCGATAGTCGTAAAAGCAATTAGTTGGCAAGACGACAACGATACTACGATGGAGATCAAGGTGTCACGCCGGTGACGATGGTGATCATGACGGTGCTTCGGAGATGGAGATCACAAGCAAGGTGCCATGCCTCCTGCAAGAGCTACGCCAGAAGTTATGAATGTCTGGCAGAGCAAAGCTGATGACTACTCAATAGTTCAGTGTGCCATGCTTTACAGCTTAGAACCGGGTCTTCAACGACGTTTTGAACGTCATGGAGCATATGAGATGTTCCAGGAGTTGAAGTTAATATTTCAAGCAAATGCCCGGATTGAGAGATATGAAGTCTCCAATAAGTTCTATAGCTGCAAGATGGAAGAGAATAGTTCTGTCAGTGAGCATATACTCAGAATGTCTGGGTATAATAATCACTTGATTCAACTGGGGGTTCAACTTCCGGATGATTGCGTCATTGACAGAATTCTTCAATCACTGCCACCAAGCTACAAGAGCTTTGTGATGAATTATAACATGCAAGGGATGGATAAGACAATTCCCGAACTCTTCGCAATTCTAAAGGCAGCGGAGGTAGAAATCAAAAAGGAGCATCAAGTGTTGATGGTCAGTAAAACCACTAGTTTCAAGAAAAAGGGCAAAGGGAAGAAGAAAGGGAACTTCAAGAAGAACAGCAAGCAAGTTGCTGTTCAGGAGAAGAAATCCAAGTCTGGACCTAAGCCTGAAACTGAGTGCTTCTACTGTAAGCAGACTGGTCACTGGAAGCGGAACTGCCCCAAGTATATGGCGGATAAGAAGGATGGCAAGGTTAACAAAGGTATATGTGATATACACGTTATTGGTGTGTACCTTACTAATACTCGCAGTAGCACCTGGGTATTTGATACTGGTTCTGTTGCTAATATTTGCAACTCAAAACAGGGGCTACGGATTAAGCGAAGATTGGCTAAGGATGAGGTGACGATGCGCGTGGGAAATGGTTCCAAAGTCGATGTGATCGCCGTCGGCACGCTACCTCTACATCTACCTTCGGGATTAGTTTTAGACCTAAATAATTGTTATTTGGTGCCAGCGTTGAGCATGAACATTATATCTGGATCTTGTTTAATGCGAGACGGTTATTCATTTAAATCAGAGAATAATGGTTGTTCTATTTATATGAATAATATCTTTTATGGTCATGCACCCTTGAAGAGTGGTCTATTTTTAATGAATCTCGATAGTAGTGATACACATATTCATAATGTCGAAGCCAAAAGATGCAGAGTTGATAATGACAGTGCAACTTATTTGTGGCACTGCTGTTTGGGTCATATCGGTGTAAAGCGCATGAAGAAACTCCATACTGATGGAATTTTGGAATCACTTGGTACTTGCGAACCGTGCCTTATGGGCAAGATGACCAAAACACCGTTCTCCGGAACTATGGAGAGAGCAACAGATTTGTTGGAAATCATACATACAGATGTATGTGGTCCGATGAATATTGAGGCTCGTGGCGGATATCGTTATTTTCTCACCTTCACAGATGATTTGAGCAGATATGGGTATATCTACTTAATGAAACATAAGTCTGAAACATTTGAAAAGTTCAAAGAATTTCAGAGTGAAGTTGAAAATCATCGTAACAAGAAAATAAAATTCCTATGATCTGATCGTGGAGGAGAATATTTGAGTTACGAGTTTGGCCTACATTTGAAACAATGCGGAATAGTTTCGCAACTCACGCCACCCGGAACACCACAGCGTAATGGTGTGTCCGAACGTCGTAATCGTACTTTGTTAGATATGGTGCGATCTATGATGTCTCTTACTGATTTACCGCTATCGTTTTGTGGTTATGCTTTAGAGACGGGTGCATTCACTCTAAATAGGACACCATCGAAATCCGTTGAGACAACGCCTTTTGAACTATGGTTTGGCAAGAAACCAAAGTTGCCGTATCTTAAAGTTTGGGGCTGCGATGCTTATGTGAAGAAACTTCAACCTGATAAGCTCGAAAATAAATCGGAGAAATGTGTCTTCATAGGATACCCAAAGGAGACTGTTGGGTACACCTTCTATCACAGATCCGATGGCAAGATATTCGTTTCTAATAATGGATCCTTTCTAGAGAAGGAGTTTCTCTCGAAAGATGTGAGTGGGAGGAAGGTAGAACTTGATGAGGTAACTGTACCTGCTCCCTTATTGGAAAGTAGATCATCGCAGAAATCAGTTTCTGCGAAACCTACACCAATTAGTGAGGAAGATAATGATAATGATCATGAAACTTCAGATCAAGTTATTACTGAACCTCGTAGGTCAACTAGATCAAGATCCGCACCAGAGTGGTACGGCAATCCTGTTCTGGAGGTCATGTTACTAGACCATGATGAACCTACGAACTATGAAGAAGCGATGGTGAGCCCAGATTCCGCAAAATGGCTTGAAGCCATGAAATCCGAGATGGGATCCATGTATGAGAACAAAGTATGGACTTTGGTTGACTTGCCCGATGGTCGGCAAGCCACTGAAAATAAATGGATCTTCAAGAAGAAGACTGACGCTGATGGTAATGTCACTGTCTATAAAGCTTGACTTGTTGCGAAAGGTTTTCGACAAGTTCAAGGGATTGACTACGATGAGACCTTCTCACCTGTAGCGATGCTTAAGTCTGTCCGAATCATGTTATTGACTGCCGCATTTTATGATTATGAAATTTGGCAAATGGATGTCAAAACTGCATTCCTGAATGGATTTCTGGAAGAAGAGTTGTATATGATGCAACCGGAAGGTTTTGTCGATCCAAAGGGAGCTAACAAAGTGTGCAAGCTCCAGGGATCCATTTATGGACTGGTGCAAGCCTCTCAGAGTTGGAATAAACGCTTTGATAGTGTGATCAAAGCATTTGGTTTTATACGGACTTTTGGAGAAGCTTGTATTTACAAGAAAGTGAGTGGGAGCTCGATAGCATTTCTGATATTATATGTGGATGACATATTACTCATTGGAAATGATATAGAATTTCAGGATAGCATAAAGGGATACTTGAATCAGAGTTTTTCAATGAAAGACCTCGGTGAAGCTGCATATATATTAGGCATTGAGATCTATAGAGATAGATCAAGACGCTTAATTGGACTTTCACAAAGCACATACCTTGACAAAGTTTTGAAGAAGTTCAAAATGGATCAAGCAAAGAAAGGGTTCTTGCCTGTACTACAAGGTGTGAGATTGAGTAAGACTCAATGCCCGACCACTGCAGAAGATAGAGAGAAGATGAAAGATGTTCCCTATGCTTCAGCCATAGGCTCTATCATGTATGCAATGCTGTGTACCAGACCTGATGTGTCCCTTGCTATAATTTTAGTAGGGAGGTACCAAAGTAATCCAGGAGTAAGGAATAAGGATATGTTTCTCGTTTATGGAGGTGACAAAGAGCTCATCGTAAGGGGTTACGTTGATGCAAGCTTCGACACTGATCCGGACGATTCGAAATCGCAAACCGGATACGTATTTACATTGAACGGTGGAGCTGTCAGTTGGTGCAGTTCTAAGCAAAGTGTCGTGGCGGGATCTACGTGTGAAGCAGAATACATAGCTGCTTCAGAAGCAGCAAATGAAGGAGTCTGGATGAAGGAGTTCATATCCGATCTAGGTGTCATACCTAGTACATCAGGACCAATGAAAATCTTTTGTGACAATACTGGTGCAATTGCCTTAGCAAAGGAATCCAGATTTCACAAGTGAACCAAGCACATCAGAAGATGCTTCAATTCCATCCGGGATTTAGTCCAGGTGGGAGACCTAGAAATTTGCAAGATACATACGGATCTGTATGTTGCAGACCCGTTGACTAAGCCTCTTCCACGAGCAAAACATGATCAGCACCAAGACTCCATGGGTGTAAGAATCATTACTATGTAATCTAGATTATTGACTCTAGTGCAAGTGGGAGACTCAAGGAAATATTCCCTAGAGGCAATAATAAAGTATTATATATTTCCTTATATCATGATAAATGTTTATTACTCATGCTAGAATTGTATTAACCGGAAACATAATACATGTGTGAATACATAGACAAACAGAGTGTCACTAGTATGCCTCTACTTGACTAGCTCGTTAATCAAAGATGGTTATGTTTCCTAGCCATAGACATGAGTTGTCATTTGATTAACGGGATCACCTCATTAGGAGAATGACGTGATTGACATGACCCATTACGTTAGCTTAGCACCCGATCGTTTTGTATGTTGCTATTGCTTTCTTCATGACTTATACATGTTCCTATGACTATGAGATTATGCAACTCCCGTTTACCGGAGGAATACTTTGTGTGCTACCAAACGTCACAACGTAAATGGGTGATTATAAAGGTGCTCTACAGGTGTCTCCAAAGGTACTTGTTGGGTTGGCGTATTTCGAGATTAGGATTTGTCACTCCGATTGTCGGAGAGGTATCTCTGGGCCCACTCGGTAATGCACATCACTATAAGCCTTGCAAGCATGGTGACTAATGAGTTAGTTGCGGGATGATGTATTATGGAATGAGTAAAGAGACTTGCCGGTAACGAGATTGAACTAGGTATCGAGATACCGACGATCGATTCTCGGGCAAGTAACATACCGATGACAAAGGGAACAACGCATGTTGTTATGCAGTCTGACCGATAAAGATCTTCGTAGAATATGTGGGAGCCAATATGGGCATCCAGGTCCCGCTATTGGTTATTGACCGGAGAGGTGTCTCGGTCATGTCTACATAGTTCTCGAACCCAAAGGGTCCGCACGCTTAAAGTTACGATGACAGTTATATTATGAGTTTATATGTTTTGATGTACCGAAGGTTGTTCGGAGTCCCGGATGTGATCACGGACATGACGAGGAGTCTCGAAATGGTCGAGAAATGAAGATTGATATATTGGACGACTATATTCAGACACCGGAAGTGTTCCGGAGAAGTTTCGGATTAAACCGGAGTGCCGGAGGGTTACCGGAACCCCCGGGGAAGTATTGGGCCTTAGTGGGCCTTGAGGGGAGAGAGAGGGCAGCAGCCAGGAGGTGGTGCGCCCCCTCCCAAGAGGAGTCCTAGTTGGACTAGGAGAGGGGGGCGCAGCCCCCTTTCCCTCTCCCTCTCCCTCTCTTTCCTTCCCCCCTTCTTTTCCTAGTAGGACTAGGAAAGGGGAGTCCTACTCCTACTAGGAGGACTCCCCCTCTCTCCTTGGCGCGCCTAGCGCAGCCGGCCTCCCCCTTGCTCCTTTATATACGGGGGCAGGGGGCACCTCTATACACACTTGATATACGATATTTTAGCCGTGTGCGGTGCCCCCCTCCACCATATTACACCTCGATAATTCCGTTGCGGAGCTTAGGCGAAGCCCTGCGTCGGTGGAACATCATCATCGTCACCACGCCGTCGTGCTGATGAAACTCTCCCTCAACACTCGGCTGGATCGGAATTCGAGGGACGTCATCGAGCTGAACGTGTGTAGAACTTGGAGGTGCCGTTCGTTCGGTACTTGATTGGTCGGATCGTGAAGACGTACGACTACATCAACCGCGTTGTGATAACGCTTCCGCTGTCGGTCTACGAGGGTACGTGGACAACACTCTCCCCTCTCGTTGCTATGCATCACCATGATCTTCCGTGTGCGTAGGAATTTTTTTTGAAATTACTACGTTCCCAACAGTGGACGACGGCGAGGCCTAGGAAGGGGACGACGCGGAACCGGGGAAGACGCGGCAGTGGATGCCCAAGCGTAGAGGAGTATGAGGGTTCACTCGTTCGGCCGCGGTGTGAGGCTGCCGTCGCCGCAGAATAATAGGGGGTGTGGGTGCATAGAGGGACGGCCTGGCCAGCGGTGGAAGTAGTAGGGGGCGGTGAGGCCTCCGCGGCATCACAGCCGGCCACGAGCGGCAGGAGCAGGCGACACGACCGGCGCTGCTTTGGGCGGCTGGAGCAAGAAGACCAGAGGTTGAAGAAGCACTACGGCCGTTGGATGAACATCGTACGGTCACTGGAGCCACTACTAGAAAAAGGCTTACTAGTGGCGCACCAGTTTTGCCTACTAATGGCGCACTACTGGTGCGCCACTAGCACCACGCCACTAGTATTTTTTACTAATGGCGCACCACTGGTGCGCCATTAGTATCTGGTATACTAATGGCGCACCAGGCAGTGCGCCATTAGTATAGGCCACGGTGCGCCATTAGTATGCCTCCCAGTGGGCATGTGCTTTGCCATACTAATGGCGCACTGCTAGGTGATGCGCCATTAGTATCCTTTGGCATACTAATGGCGCACATTTGGGCGATGCGCCATTAGTATGTATATTAGGGATTTTTTTCTTTTCTAATATTTGCACAGATTACAAAATATATTATTGGACAGAATATAAACAGCACCACACAGCAACAGTAGATTCATCGAATACAATAGAAGATTAGTCTCCGAATACAATTCATCATATAAGTCTCTGAATTCAAAAGACCGAACAAAGATAGAACATTACAAGTCTCGAGACCGCGAGTAGCGAGTTTGTCGAAAGTAATACTAATCCTAACAAGTCCTACTAATCATCATCATACAACTTCTACTCGTTATTAAGGACCTAAAATACCCTATTTAAGGTAAAATAGCATAAAACAATATAGACCCTGACTCTCCATTATGGAGAAAGGAGATAATCCTTTCTCCAATTCTTGCGCGGCGCTTCCTGTTGCTTCCAAGAACCTCCTTACGACTGTCCATACATTTTTTCCATTCTCTGATTAGCATGTCTCCATTTCTTCTAGAAATCCGGTATGGACAGTTGAGATTCGTAGGATGACCTGGATATAAGTTCAAAACTTGAAGGCTGCCATTCTGATACATCAAATGAGGCACACAATCCTCTGGGATTCTCTGTTGAAAAACATAGTAATAACTTCATAGTTAGCAATGATGTACTAGTTTTAGAAGTATGCAAAAGATGCACGGATGTCGTAATAGTAAAAAATCTTACCAGGGTATCTCCATGGTAGTTACCGTAGTTCAACACGTGCACTAGTGGCACGTATTGACCATAATGTTGAGGAGTTTGATTGTAGATATTGTAATTCTCAAGATCAGTACAAAATCCGACCAGATGATTTTTCTCCTGATAAGTTAACTCGGAGCCATCGGTGTAGTGGGTTTTGTCTACCATTTTCCGCACATTTTTTGAACAATCAAAATAAGCTGTCAATGGAAATAAGTTGTCAACTATTTTAAAATAAACAATATAGATTAGTTAATAATTAACTATGTTTGACAAACTCACATAGCGGTAGAACTGGAGGCGTATCAACAAGGACCCAAATGTCCATATTGTCTTGGTCGATGCCAGGATCACCAAGATCCATGGTGACAAGCATACCCTCATCAAAACCATACATCTTGCAAAATGCTTCCCAATTTTTGCAACCAAAATGGGTTACGCTCTCAGCATTATACAGATTTACTTCAAAATCCACATCATGATGTGTCCTTAGGTGAATTTTCTTTGTTTCAAAATTTTCATGATCTTCAAAATCCATCCTCTCCAAGACATAGCGTCTTGCATGGCATGGGATAAACTATACTCGAATTGTAAAAGATGAAATTACATGTTGGAATAGTTGAAGTCATGCTTAATTATGAAAAAAACACTTGTCGTCGTTGCGTACCGTGTCAACTTCGAAGGTCTCCTCGAGCTTAATGCTGAAGCGCCGATCATCGTCCAGGTGAGGCCTGTCGCACAGACCTCGACCGTCGTGGCACCAGTCGCACTCCCCCGAGAGACTTTCGTCATCCGATGACGACATTTCCTATGTTCATAATTCAAAACTACATCATCTCTGTTGGGTCCAATAAGATAATCCACAGTGTGGTGAAAACACACCCATCCAAATAGAATATGTGGTATGGGCTTTTTTAGTAGGTCATTCTACCAGATTAGGGTTTATCGATGACGAGCAACTGACATTAGTAATAACTATGAGTAGATATCACACTTCTATATGTATAACACAAGAGGCAGTTGATCCTACTTAATTAAGTACTAAGATACCCCGGCCCATGCATTAGTCGGAAGTGCCCCATATGTCCTATTTTTAGCAAAGTCATGCTAAAATTCACGGAAAATTTCAGCATGACCTTTGCTGAAAATAGGACATATGGAGTACCCGAATTTGCCGAAACGGAAGTTAATCGACATTCCGGCAAACTCAAGGGCCTCTCGGGGTACCTGCAAAATCATCACGACACGATGGTCGGAGACAAAACCCAGCAAACTAGCACCACAATGTGCCTCTACTTTCATATGGATGAAAAGGCCACAGACCATATGGTCCTCTACTAGCATATCTTCAACACTCCAATTTCTTTCAGTTTTGGCAGTTTATGTGCCTTTGGTAAGCATTATATTACAAAAAAACAAGATATGCAGTACTATACAATATCCATAACCAGGAAACAAGACATGCATAGGCTATATTTGAAACAAGATATTCTGCCACATCACAAAATACTACTACTGCTGCTGCATATGATTCATGCCCTAAGCACAATATACTACTACTACTGCTGCATCATATCATAGGAAATAATTGCCACTGATATCATTCCAGCCTCTCAAGTGGAAGATGACCCAGCTAACTGAATTTAGTTTCAGTAAGGTTTTCAGTAAAGCCAAATTAATTGCCACTGATATCATTCCAGCCTCTCAAGAGGCTTGACTATATGTCTGTGTTCTGTCTACTCCATTGTCTCTAGCTGAACTTGATAGTTGACACAGATGCAACCTCATATAAAATATGTGTTGGAAACACTTGAGCTTTATTACAAAGTAGAAGATTTTGCAACATAACCACTTATATTCACTGAAATAACCACCACTTATATTCATCAACATAACCACTGCCAATCAGAGATGGGGGACAGGGGAGAGGGAGGGCGGACGCCGGCAGCCGGAGGGGCGGGAAGGGGATGAGCATACCTGCGCTGGACGCAGGTGGGTAGGGCTGGAGCTCGCCCCGGTTCTGCTCGATGATGGAGTTCGTCTGATCCTGCAGAGAGAAGGGAAGGTGGAGGAGTCAGGAGGGAATGGAGGGGAGGAGGGAGGTCGAGGTGGACGCCGGCGGGTCAGGAGGGATTTACCTGGCCGCCGCTCGATTTGGCGCTTGGAAGGCGAGGTGGGGCGGCGGGTAGACGCGGGGGCGTCGACGCGGGGGAGCTGCAATGGTGGGGGGCGTGGGGGCGCGGGGGAGCTGCAGTGGTGGGGGCGCGGCGGCGGCGGCGCGGGGGAGCTGCAGTGGTGGGGGAGCGCGGGGGCGGCGGGGGTCAGGGCGACGGGGGTCGGGGCGGCGACGTCGTGGGTCAGGCCGGTGAGCGCGCGGGTGGACTGGCGAGGGAGAGGGAGGAATTAGCTAAGGGGGGAAACTTACTAATGGCGCACCCGGAAGCGGTGCGCCATTAGAATGTTTTTTTTACATAGCAATGGCGCACCCACGACGCGTGCGCCATTAGTAAAAAAAAAATTACGTAGCAATGGCGCACCAGCCAGAGGTGCGCCATAAGTAATTTTTTTATTATTTTTTGTTGCATCTAATAATTTTTTAGAAATTGAATATGAATATGAAACAGTAATAATTTATTATTTAAAAATATCATCAAATTTATTATTTGAAAATATCATCAAATTTGTTATTTAAAAATATAATCAAATTTGTTTTTTTGCAATTTTAGTTGCATTCATTTGTGACGGTGGAGCGGGCCGGGGAGGGTGCGGTGGGTCGTTGGCGACGGTGGAGCAGGGGAGCTAGGGTGCGGTGGGTCGTCGGCGGCGGTGGAGCAGGGAAGGGTGCGGTGGGTCGTCGGCGACGGTGGAGCAGGGAAGGGTGCGGTGGGTCGTCGGCGGCGGTTGGAGCGAGGGTGCGGGGGGTCGGCGGCGGCGGCCGGAGGAGCGGGGTAGAGGGTGCGGGGGGTGCTCGGCGGCGAGGGGGACCAGATCTGGCGAGGTGATAGCGATCGAGATGGAGGGGGATCGAGATAAAAGTGTCCATGAAATATACACTAATGGCGCACGAGGGAGCAGTGCGCCATTACTAGCTTAAACTAGTAATGGCGCACTGCCCCAGGTGTGCCATTAGTAGTTTTGCAAAAAAGTAAAAAATAAAAAAATATTGTATTGGCGCACTATGTTGCTGGTGCGCCATCACTAGTTAGAACTAGTAATGGCGCACTATGGCCTGGTGCGCCATTAGTATGTCTGGAAAAATAAAAAAAATAAAATTTGTTACTAATGGCGCACCGTGTGTCCGGTGCGCCATTAGTGTATTTCACACTAATGGCGCACCAGCACATGGTGCGCCACTGCTACATAGCAATGGCGCACCACATGTCTGGTGCGCCATTAGTGGCCATTCCATCTATAGCCCTTTTCCTAGTAGTGAGCTAGAATCGTTCATATATTGACTAAAGTTGACAAAGGTCTCCGTCCCAGTCAACTTAGTAGGCCCACAAGTCAGCCTCCCACCAAGGTGGGTCCCAGCTAGCAGGGGGTATTCATTTTTCTGTGCGTAATAATGAGGCACTTCCGATGGATCCGAGCTGACAGTGGGGGGAACGTTTTTTCGTGAAATACGGTGGCCCGTCCTATGGGTCCCAGTAGTCAGGGGGAAACGTTTTTTTTCGTGAAATACTAGTGGCCCGTCCGGTGGGTCCCTGCTGTCAGGTGGAGGAATAATTATTTTCCGCGTAATAAGGAGGCACTTCCTTGAGGCTGCCGTGGACCCAGCTGTCAGCCTCTCCATGTACAGTACTCTTCCGATGGAAGTCGGTCGTTGACCACATTGACCACGCCGCGCCGAGAGCACCACGGCGGTGGACGACGGCGAGGCCTAGGAAGGGGACGGCGCGAAGCCGGGGAAGACGCGGCAGTGGAAGCCCGCACGGAGAGGAGTACGAGGGTTCACCGGTTCGGCTGCGGTGTGAGGCTGCCGTCGTCGCAGAATAACAGGGGGTGTGGGTGAGTAGAGGGATGCCCTAGCCAGCGGTGGGAGTAGTAGGGGGCGCTGAGGCCTGCGCGGCAGCACAGCCGGCCACGGGAGGCGGGAGTAGGCGGTCCCGCCGGCGCTGCTTTGGCGGCTGGAGCAAGAAGATCAGAGATTGAAGAAACACGACGGCCGTTGGATTGACATCCAACGGTTTCGTCTGCTAGAATCGTTTGTTGACGTATATAATAACTAAAAAAATCTTGCATATGCGTCAACTAAAGAGGCCCACAAGTCAGACCACTCCCTCTTTTTTTAATCATTTATATATAGCTCATGGCAACTTCTTATGCAATTTATTGCAGTCTTTTTTTTGGTTGGCCAGGGCCAATTTCGCATATTTCTGTGGGTTCCAAACTATTTTTAATACCGAAATGTCGAGCCAGATTTAAAGTACTTTGAAGATATATTTAAATTAGGTTAATACCCAGTGAAATAGGAATCTGAAAATGTGAAAAAATTCAAAAATTATAAAGTAATTGCCAATTTGTCATCTGTTTTTATATTTACAACCCATTTCATATTACTTTCAAGATTTGCAGGCGTCTTGAAAGAATTGCAACCCATCTGGGCGTAGAAAAATAAGTAGGACTGGATTGGGTATTCTTCAGAAAAAATAAACTGGGCTCATTTTCACAAAGAAAAAGTAGCTGGGCTGGTCACATGGTGAACATAAAATATAAGCCTGGGCTAGACGAGCCATAGCCCAGTTCAAACCCTGCTCTGTCTCAACAATACCAAACAAAAAAATACTGCTCGAGTAGCTACGTCCCAGGTGTCAGCCGGTCTTGTGTTGTTCTCTTGTTTATTGACTATATACGCTCACAATGTCGTGGGTCCCAGATGTCAGGAAAACACTAGGAGGAAGCATTTTATTTTTCCATACGCTGACGTGGTGGGCCCCTACTGTCATCCTCTCCACGTACTTCTACCGATTCCTATTGTTTGTTGACCATCTTGACAACGCGAGAGGGCGGCGCCGCGGCGAGCGCACCAAAGCGCGCGGAGGACGTCCGCGTTAACGATTTAGGAGACGGTGGGGCGGCGATGCGTGCGCTGAGGCGCAGCCAGCCGTGGGAGGCGGAAGTAGGCGGCCCCGCCGGCGCTGGTTTGGTTTTGGCGGCTGGAGGAAGACAGGACTGAAGAAACACGACAGACTGTAAAAGCAGCAGGAGTACTTAACAACCTTAACTGAAACCAGCAATGGCACTGAACAACCAAAGCTAAAAGCAGTATGAGTACTTATACAGGTTCAACCGTACAAAGCATGCCTCGAACAGTGCTACTTTGCCTACAGTTAACCAAGGGTGAGGCCGCCAAGCCCCAGGACCAGGCCCAAGCGCCACCCCGCGCATCCACAACCTTCTGAAAGCGACTTCATCTCGCAACATGGTCAATAAACAGGATATTCGCTTTAGAGCCATGGAAAAGCATGAACATAATCTTCTGTCCTATTCTCCAAGATGGACGGGCCTTCATTATTTGAGACCACCCATGAATAAGTATCTTTTCACATCCAAGGGGAATTGAGTAGGTCGACATAAACATCATGTTGTGACCAAGCGCATGTCTGACCCGACCGTGGTCAGGCATCTGTATAGGAACAATAGAACTCGGCAGTTCCTGTTTCAAGAAGATCACAGCTGTAAAACTGTGTATAAGCAATAGTTTATGAACAACATATATAACAGAAAACAGCTTGTACCATAAGTTTCTCGACACAGTTGGACCTGTTCAACGAGTGCAGCAGTGGCACACATATCCCACGTGGCCTTCCACCATTGAAATGCCCCACAAGGACCTCAAGACGATCAATAAAGTGTAGGAACTTGTGGATGTCGATCCAGTCAACTTCTGTGCCATTAGTAACAGCCGAGTTCTAACAGAGTAACAAACGAGCAGACTGCTTAACTCTGAAAAAACCTACACGTGCCACCAATTATAAGAAAATATTAGTTAGAAGTAGCATCTTCGTGAGAGATTCGTTGCTACTTCTAAAGTTAAATTGTGATTAGTTAGACAGCATAGGTGGATTAAGAAGTAATCGAGGCAACAAGCAAGAACCAGATACAAAACTAACATGGATGAACAATTGGAATGACGTCGGGGTGGAAGATCGCAGTGAAGATGAGACCAGGTTCTTCTATTTCCATCAACATTCGTGCGCCAACTTTCAGTCTGTAAGACTTGAGAAAGTTTATCCAAGTTCGGCCATAAAAAAGCAGCGATTTTCTTGGTTCATGAACCCAACTCGGAACTTATATCCATGGCTTGTCTTCACTGTGACCATTAAACTAGTGTATTCAGTTATGGCAAGGCCGAGCATCTTGAGTACATGTGTTCTGGCAGAGCAAATAATACACTGGAGGAAAAATAATATGAGAACACAGCATGTTAAAAAAAAACCCACCCTCCCGGAGAGAAAAGAGGATTCTTGGAACATACTGTGCGCGTTTCAAAATGCTGTGTTAGGATGAGAAGGAACAAGTGTGGCGTCTCGCCGAGGGCGCAGAAACCTGTAGGGTACTCGCACTTTGGGCACTGCAAATGAAACACACTAGATTCAGTAGGAAGAAAAATGCATGAACGGCGGCGCCTGCCATCCTAGGATTACCTGCGACCAAGGGACTTGGATTTATCGGGGATGGATGAAGAATTCGTACCTGGTTCTCCATGAGAAAACCCTATGCAATCGCCGAGAGGGGGTTTTCTCTGAACAAGCAGACGAGGGAGAAGGGGATTCAGGCCCAGTGAAATATTGGCGCTTCGTCCGTCCAGCATACTGCTAAAGCTGGAAAGGGGAGGTTGTGATTTGACGGCTCATTGGGCATTACTGCGGCGCTACGACCGGGGTGTGTCTACCGTGAAGTTGTGCACTCTAATTTGTGCATATGGCACGTGGACCCCGTTGCCGGTTGCCCCACATATCAGCGAAAGGAAGTAGAAAGACAGGAGTAACTAGTTACACATAAATATATTTTTTGACAGAGAGATACTCCCTCTGTAAAGAAATATACAAATCTTTTATATCACAGGCTCACCTTGCCGAGAAATATATTCCCTCTGCAACGCACGGGCATTATGGGGGTTTAGCTTTTTTTGGGGGGGTTCAGCTGAGAATATAATATTCAGATAGGCTCACGGTTCTGGATTTTGGGCCGCAGGCCGACCCTGCATGTTTGGGGGCCCATGTGTTCTACCTCAGCGCTTTTCATATTGCAAGCGATCGGTACGGCGCTGGTTTTAGATGCTGTCGCAAGACGAATACACAAAATTGAATAAAGCACGACAGCTGTTGGAATGAAATCGAACGACAATTCCTAACCAGCAATCAGAGTTGCAATTCTATCAACGATATACCATGTGATAAATAATATTGTCCTACTATGTATACACACAGGACACTTGTTTGACCATGCCAGATTATTACATCAAAATCTCTAGGAGGATAGATCAGTTCGGCAGTTGCGTGCTGCTACTGAAGAATTTCAAAGTTGATTTGGACCAGCTCTCCTTGCCGAGAAAGCTCGATTTTGACATCATCCCCTACTGCAAGATATGATTTAGATTTGAACCTTGACCATCCTTTAGCATCAATCATCATGCGACCATCCTTTGTACTTACGGTATATTGAGCAGGTTCATTCACACCAAGGCTGCGCATGGTAAGAGAAACTTGGCCGCGGTCGCCCGGATTGTTGAACGACTCCGTCGTTGCTCTAGGAATTCTCTGTTTGCAAACAATAAGACATACCCAAACAGCTAGATCAACACAGTGAATCATGTGAAACAACATGGAAAGAAAAAAGAACAAAGCACTTAGGCGACCAATGCTTACCAAGAAGGTGGACATGTCGGTTTTTGTAAGGACTTTGGTATATGAAGTGCGAACTGCAGCCTAGTCTGTTGCCAGTGCAACTGCACGGGCCGGAGCAGATGTAAGAGCAAGTGTTGGTGCAGGTGCCGAAGCCGCTGCTGCCGCCGGAGATGGTGCTCCTTGTAGAGCTAGTGCCGGTGTCGGAGCAGGTGCCGGTGTCGATGCCCGATCCTCTGGTAGATCAGACTGATCCGCTGACGCGGTCGGTGCCCAATCCTCAGCTGGATCAGACTGAGCTGCTGCCGCTGTCAGTGCTAGAGCAACTGCCGGTGCTCGATCTGTGCGAGACAGCGGCGATCATGTCTGGTCTGCTATGATCAGCTTTCTAACTTGACTAGGATCCGTGACCGTGATCCAATTTTTTTCTTCATTTCTTTTAAACGCGAGAAGGACTAATTGTGGCGTTTTTGTTAAACCAAACTACAGTTCATCATAGGGATTCAGCTTGTACTCAGACAACAGACTGATCCAATTTTTTCCAGTAATATAAGTGATGGACAGTGGCTTCGTTACTGACACGACATAAGAAGTGAAACCTGCAAAAATAGCAATCCTAGAGCAACCCAAACGGTTTATTTTGTGATGAATGTCACATGGCAAAACCTGCATCGTAAAATTGCAGGAAAAGAAAGAAAACATGACATTAAATCAATAAGATTTAGACAGTAAATCAATAAGATTTACTTGATGTGACACCAGTGAATCCTTACCAGGAAATCACTATGTTGAAGTACTAAACAGAAGATTGATCGTCCAACTACGCGTGGCATGCAGGGGCCCCACCTACTTCCACTAGCAGGACAGTCCAAAGGTCGTGACAAATCGTGTGGACCGAACATCCATGGGACTGGAAATCCTGGTGGGTGCGATAAACCCTGCAATGCATACAGATATTGGAGTGTAACCATAATTGATAAACCGTCCTCACAAAAAATATGATCTGGATACTTCAAAATATACAGACTGAATTGAGTGGACAGACATTAACATAAACATTAACATAGACCGTTCACACACCAAAAGCGGCAGTACTAATAAACAATACAGGGTTCACAAACACAAATCAAGTACTGAACAACAGTACTTACAACAGACAAGCAAAGTTGCACTAACTAAACTCTGCAGACTATTTCTTGCCACCGACCTACGGGATGAACCCCGCATAACTGACGAGGCCATGGACTTCGTGTGAGATGTCTACATGCACCATCACCATCTTGTCAACCTTGGAGAACCTAACAGAGTGGTCTTTCCACTCATAAACATGATGATGAAGATAGGCCGCATCAGATTTGTTGGGAAGCTTTACAAGAACCACACCCTTCGTAATCGAAGGCACAACCAGGAAATTGTTGTGGTCAAGTACAACCTTGAGAACACGCCTGACAACAATGCTACAGGAAAACACTAGTTCAGGACATGTGGCGACAAGGACACAACGGCTGGATAGTTCAGCAGTAGAACTCATCATCAGGTCTTCCAGTTCACACGGCATGACTTTGAGAACTTCATCTCCACCGCGGACCTGGTTCTAATTCAAACAGAAACAATATTTTATTACTACCTCCGTTCAGAAATATAAGATGATTTTCGATATTATACTCCATATAGGACTACATATATGCACAGAAATGAGTGAACAAAGACACTAGAACATGTCTTCAAAGGCATGAGAGCAGAGGGATTACATGCAATATCCATAACACAAGTTACTGAGGCAAATATACCCTCTTAAAAGGTAGCATTGATGTTCATAAAGTACTCCCTCCGCCCCAAAATTCTTGTCTTAGATTTTTCCAGATACGGATGTATCAAGTCACATTTTAGTATTAGATACATCCGTATCTAGACAAATCCAAGACAAGAAATTTGGGACAGAGGGAGTAGTTGAATGTAATCTATAAGAAATCAGTGTCAACCTCTCGCATGTTTTGGTCAAAAGAGAAATTTAGAACCATCATTTGGCACACTAAAATCACATGCATGATCACCTAGAAAGTTGTACTACCAGTACTAGTACTGCGTGTTTGATGAAAAAACACGATCAAGATCGAGAAAAAGATCGTCAACAAGAGACATTACCTGGACTTGCTTAATGAGGGATCCCGGAGAGGGGGGCTTGGACAGGGCGATGGCTTTGAGCTTGTCTGCGGTAGTCTCGGCGGGGTGCTTGCGCTTCTTCGTACCATGAGCCTCGACAATTTTGGCCAGAGCCATGGACATCACGTCGGCCGGTGCTCCGGCGTCCATCCAAGAGAGGAAGCTGAGAGAAGAGTGAAAGGAGGAACGAGATGAGGGAGAAGCGAAGCGAGTGGGGGTTTTCTTCAAGAGAGGAAGCTGAGAGAGAAGAGTGAAATGATGGTTGCTTCGTCTGTCCAACTTACAGCTGGAAAGCAGGGGGTTTGTGATTTGACGGTTCATTGGGCATTACTGCGGCAGTTCGATCGGGGTAGTCTACCGTCACTCTACTATGGAGTAATTTAGTGCATGGCTGGTGGCCCAGGTGCTGGCTGTCCCACACGTCAGCGAAAGTGAGTAATTTAGTGCATGGCTGGAGGAGGATCCTCACGGTAGAGCGTGTCCACTTTTTTTCTGAAGAAAAAAAGATTACAGCAAGCGTTTCCACTCTTACGACGGAGGAGTGCGAAACACGGCAGCCACTTGAACATACACAGTGCTCCTACTACTAGGCATGTGCAGTGGTTCATACGTCAGTACTACACAATCTTGTTGCTAGTGTAGTAAGATATGACAATAACAAATGATGTTGTGCGCATGTCAACTACTCCTATATGTAACATAGTACCGCTTTTTCGACTGTCCGGTCGAGAATGAACGGTGAGATCAATGTTAACAGAACTAGGTCCACAGCGCACGGAGAGTACGGTGCTACAGTACTCCACGAAACATGAACCATATGAAGCACGAATAGTGTTAGGCAGGGTGTATGAAGGGTGCACGGGATGGGAGCAAAAGATCCCTTCTCGAGCCACTTTTGGGTGTTTGGCAGAGTGCATGAAGGGTGCATGAGTCCACACTAGTAGGTTGACAAAAATACACGAAGAGGAAACAACTATATTGAGATGAGAATGCAACCAAGCACACCCACACGCTTTGTGCTACAGTGACTGATCTGCACCGTCTGAGTTTGATCCAATGGTCATGTTGCATCGAGAGATGGACATGCCCATGCAGAGGGCGCCTAAACACCACCGAAGTCCCTCTGCTTCTCGAGGCGCACGACGTTGGTGATGCAGGGTGCAACCACCCACAGAGCCCGCTCCCGGTCGACGGGAGCCAGCTCGTCAAAGACGGCGTCCAATGGCACGAATGGATTCCGGTGACGGAGCCCTGAAAGGATTCGCCCGGCAATGGCGACGGCAGCCCGCAACCCCTCCTTGTCCAGCTCAGCCCCCACCATCGCGCGGAGACGGCTCAGATCCTCAGAGATATAGGTGAAGAAGGAGACCAGGTCAGGAAGCCGCAGCTCATTGAAGTCGACCGGGTGGTCGAACGGGTTTAGCCCGACGGCCGGCATCGTCGCGCTGGCATGACGGTAGGCATCGCGTAGCCGCAACACGTGCGTGGCAACTTGGTTCACCAAGTGGCTGAGGCAATCCTGGACCTCGTCACGATCGGCCCGCTCGCGCTCCAGCCAGCTCCCCTGACGGCCTATCGTATCTCCCGCTTTCTGCAGCAACGCCGCTAACGCCTCGAGCATCTTTGTGGTGGACGCCTGCCGCTTTGGAAGCTCCGTGAACTCCCGCACATAACGGAGGAGCATGGCACTCCTCTCCTCCTTGAGCTCACGGAGCTCCACGTCCTTGGCCCTGAGCTCTGCATCCTTGGCATGGAGCTCATGTGTGAGGCGCCTCACCTCGGACTCCGTGATCTGCTGCGCCGCCAGGGCACCAGGTAGAAGCAATGGGGAGAGGAAGCAAAGGGGGCGAAACGGCTGAAAGGCAATGCAATCTACGGGAAGGCAGAGGGAGCGGGGAATCTTTTGGTTTTCACCACGGTAACACACCAGTGAACGACTTCTCACATCAGGGAGCAGTGGGTTTTTACAGGCGGAGTCATCGTGACTAATTGCTGCCACGCCGGCTCCTGTCAATCAAAAAATTAAAAATCCTGCCACGCCTGCTCCCGTCAATCAAAAAATTAAAAATCCTGCCGCACCCAAACACCAGAGCAACGCCGCGGTGGATATTGAAATTTACCTGCCGGCAAGTAGATAAAAAAGGGGTGAAAAAACAAATGTGGCGGCGGCCTAGCTAATCGGTCGAACTAGCCCAACTAGCTAGCCACCGTGCTTCACTGATGTACTCGGCGGGAAAGGTGGTCTTTCGTGATTTGACGACTCATTTACTTGCTTTGGCGCTACGACCGAGGAGGACCCAGAAAACGCGCGGTAGGGTGTCCCACGTCAGGAAGAATACATGCGTGCACCACCCGGGAGGACCCCGAAACAGTGCGGTAGGGTGAGCCACGTCTCGGCACGGAGGAAAAATGTGTGTGTAAAAATATACTATATCAGACGTAGTACCTATGGTTCGACCTCGGGACCCAGCCAGTCGGACGAAAACACCCCACTAGCCACACAGCTTCATCATGCAAACGTGGCACGGAGGATAGATGTGGTTAGCTCCGTCTCGACCAGCCACAACGTCTCTTGTTCTAGGCGATTCTTCTATTTTCCAAGCTTTTTTTAGTTGTAATAACACCACAGCAAGCTAGCGCTGCTCTTCGTGTGTGCCCGTGCAAAGGGTAGACGATGGAGAGAAGAGAGATTGAGATCGCAGACCTGGAACCCACCAATAAGTAAGACAACGGTCATGCACGTGTTGACAAGGCACTCCCTCTACCCTACTCAACGCAAGTACCGTATAAAATCAAGTTATGGGACAAAGCCAACAACTGTTCATTTTTTCAGGCTATCGACTTACGCTTTATAGTCCAGGTAGCCAGTTCGAATCTCATCTTTCAGATTTGTTAGTTTTAGGTCCAAATTTGATTAATGACAAGTGGGACCCCCGTGTGTTGTTCCGATATTTCAGTGTAGGATGGTTTTCTTGAACAAACACTTTGCGCGGTTAGACAAGTAACGGCACGAGTTACACGTATTTTGCAAGTTTACGAACAAAAATGACAGCGGCATCGAATATCACATCCACCCCGCAGCTTAGATACTATGGTGACGAGGTTTTACACCGTTGGAAGTGAGATCCAATGGCTTGGGAGTAGTCTTTGTAATTATGCGCAATTTCCAAACTCCCCAAAGGTTTTTTTGCAAATAAAACATTCAGGCCTCGTGTGTGCCGCTGCATCTTCGATCCAACGGCTCCCCGGTGCTCATATTAGGTGCTCCCCGTAGCTTAATTACCCGCTATGGTGATATGAGCATCTAGGTCGTATGATTAGTGATCAGATGGCACATGCGTAGTACTTGTACTTTCTGCGCATTTCCCAAACTCTATCAGCCATATATTGCAAAAACATTCAAACCTCCTACCGTGGGCCATTAGCTCTCAGTGAACTCGTATCACCATAGAATCTACGGTGCGGGAGCACCTCATACTCTCCCGTGCGAGAAAACATAAGGTGCTGTCGCAGCTTGGATGCTACGGTGATACGAGCTTGGAGGTCGTTTGATCTGAGATCCAATGGCGTCTGAGCAGTCTTTGTGCTTGTAAGCAGTGGCCGAACTCTTTTGGGGCTTTTCTGCAAAAAACCATTCGAACCACCGAGGAGGTGTTGGGTCACAAATCCAACGCCTCCGAAGAGCTTGTATCACCAAAGCATCTAAGGTGTGGTAGCACATGATATTCTTACATAAAGGAGAATATGATGTCCTCCTTCATCTTAGATGCTACGGTGATACGAGCTTAGAGGTCGTTGTATATGGGATCAAAGGGCATCTAAGTAGTTTTTGTACAAATTGTGTGCAATTCTCAAATTTATCAAGGTTTCCTGCAAAAATATTAAGACACATCATGTGAGCAGCTATATCTCAGATCTACAAGCTCCAAGCAACTCATATCGGCATATAGCATCTAAGGTATGGGGGCACATGATATTCTCCCGGGGAGGAGGGGTGGGGGGTGCACAACCAATTGGTGGTTGGGAAGGTGGGGACAAATATAATCTAAACAACCCTAAACACAGCTCCACAATTTTATCTAAGGTCGAGGGGTTGACCCCCGACAATCATAGCTCCGCCTAAACACAACATTTGCATGTACTGTAGTACTAGACTTAATATTCATGTTTCAGTTTCATGTTCATTCTAAATATTGAACTGATGACCATGGATGTCTTACATTTTACTCCCTTCGTTCCTAAATATTAGTCTTTTTAGAGGCTTCAAATGGACTGGCACATACGGATGTATATAGACATATTTTAGAGTCTAGATTCACTCATTTTGTTCATCTTTTAAATTTGAATTTGCATTGATACATACAAAGTTTTCTCACATCCATATTGTTCATCTTTTAAATTTGAATTTGCATTGGAAAACTAACTAGGGATACCATGAAATGTGAAATCCACGTTGAGATCACTATATCACAAACTCACTCTAATTCAACAACTCATCATAAATCAATTACCAGGTTGAGATTAGTATTTGCAAGGAAAATACGGGTATTGTAATACACATAGATTCGTTCGGCAATTTAAAAGGTTCTTTCGTATTCTCGAATGGTAGGACCCAACAGCGTACCAGCCAGACCTTGGCTCGTGTTGATCCTAAAAAAACCGGGCTCGTGTCCTTCGGTGGCGTGCGTGGTACGCACATTAGGCAACCCCAACCAGTCGAGCCTCAGCGTTTCAAGTCGAAATATCTGGCGGCCAGAATTCCAGCCCTAGGAAATTCCCCTCATGTCCCCGGTCCATAATGACTACCGATGAACAACGGAGGGATGCTTTAGTAACTAGACAATGTACCTACCGTGCCGAGCACGGTTCAATTCCCTCGGTCGCCGCTCGTCAAGGTCACCCGTCAACTTCATTGCCTAGTACTACTACTACTACACCAGGATGAGCACATAATTGAGCCCGTTTGTTCGTGCCTAGTACTTGAGTTAATATATCAGGCAATGCACTGGTACGGAGGGATTATCCTTTTACTCTGCATATATAACTTGTCTGAAGTCTAAATAAGCAAAATGTTTGACCAAATCATTTCTTAAGAAATACAACAGGACAAATGTACGGCTTGAAAATTTATTGCATGATGCAGGTTATGATATTGTTTCGAATCCTAGATCTTAAATTTCAGAAAATCCAAAAGTGAGCATAAATTCTTGAAATTAAGCATGGTCACGTGATATGGCACAAATATTACTTCGTAAGTTTTTTCTTCAATTTGAGACAAGCTGCTTATGACAAGTTGCACAAATGAAGAGGCATGGTATTTTGGAACAAAGACCTGTCACGTTAAGGCGAACGCTTTCACTATTGAAACCGTGGGCGATTACGTGCCGCCACGAGTCCCCGCTTCTCATCGGCAGGTGCCGTCCGAGCAAGCATGTGAGTCGACGGGTGGCGTGCGAGCACCGCTGCGCCGGCTGTCAGGGAGGCGTGCGAGCAGACCGCTGTGCAGGCTCACTGGGAGGCGAGCCCTTTGACCAGGCTCCACCGCCCACCGTCGTCCCAACTGCTCCCACTTTTAATGTCGTAGGCGCCGCAGTTTAAAATCAACCCCGCACTACTCGGTATCGCTACAATCCTCTCTCTTCCTCTCCGATTCTCCTGTCGTCTACCTCCAACTAGCCTGACCTAAACGTACGCCATGCCGCATCATGATGGTCTTCCCTTAGTGTTCCAGTTTCCTAAGGAAGACACCTAGCCGGAGTCTCAAGAACATAAGGCGCTTTGGGACGAGCTTGAACTGGCCTTGCGGGAAGACGCCGCGCCTGTCCCCGCTCCCGTTCCGGCTCCCGTCGCCCCGATTGCGCCAGCGCCCATCCCCGTGGCATTGATGGGCTGGGAGCCGCACATTGTCGCCGAGCTTGATCCCACGGGGTTCCACGAGGTCCCCGCCGACTTTCACGCGCCCGTGCACCTGCCAGCGCATGCGCCTGCGCGTGCACTGACGCGCACGCCCTTGCCGGTGCCCGTGCACCTACCAGCGCATGCCCTGACATGCGCGCCCGTGCACACAAATGTCTTTGCCGCGCCGTTGACAGCGCATGTCCCCGCGCGGGTGCGAGTGCCCCCCTCAGCGGCATGGATGGCCGCCGTCGACCGCTTCCTTGCACCAACGCCAGTCGCCTCCTCCCGCCAGTTGAGTCGCTCCGAAGTCTAGAACATTTTGGCTTTCCTTGAAGCTAGGCCAACGTCCAGGAGTACGCCAACAACGGCGCAAGACGCCGCCGTCGCCGTCGGTCAGTGGCCCGACGACACACAGAGCACGGCAGAGGAGCCGCTTCCCACCGCAAGACGCCCCCGCCGCCGCTGTGTAATCTAAATTTGCCATGAAAAATGTTCGGATTGCCATGCTTAAAATCCGAACGTTTATCATTTCCGTTTATTTTATAGCGATAGTCGTATAATTTAAAGTCGGAGTCAGACTGAACGAAATGTATGGTTTGATCGATTGAATGTTCTGCTAGAGCCGTATCAAATTAAATACAAAACGTCATCAAGCCACATGTATTCCTTGTCATCCAACGACCTAGACTGCTTCAATGTCGAGCGCTCAACGCGTTTAGCGTGCAGTTAATTTCATGCCAAAAATAGTGCTAATCACATGACAACACGCAAATAATATCATAGTAATTAATATCCGCATGCACTTAATATACTTCCAAATTAACGTCCATTGCACGTACACACTGACTAGTGCTGCTAGTACGTGAAACTGGTGCCGTGACTTGTGAACACATCCAGATATGGTCAACGGCAACATCGCCCGTGAGTTCTTCCTGTTTGCCCGTGCGTCTAAACGCAGAGGGGAGGAGAGAGAGAGCACACATGGAACCCACCAGTAAGTGAAGGTGAATAGTACTAAAAATAATATTACATGTTATCCATTAATAAGGCTGTGGTAATATAAAAACATTATGTGAACAAAGGGGGTACAACAAACATTGCTATCAACGTATGTTGCCTATTGACGTGCGGCTTGAAGGCCCGGTCGCATGTTCGATCCTCGTCCTTTTTTTTAATTTGTATATGGGTCCAAATTTGTTTCAGGACATGTGGGCCCCTCGGTGTGTAGTTTGTAGCACTTTAATTTGTGGGTCGAAATTTGTTCCATTCCAGGTGGACTATCGGTATGTAGTTTTGTAGCTTATTTATAATAATTGAAGAGAACAACATAGTTTTTTCAATAATACCATGGTGCGACGTTGAAGGCGAGAAAGGACGTGCGAGAGAGCGATGACCGAGCCAGAGGGAAATCAACTAGGGGAGTTGCGTGGGTTGCAACGGTGTTTGGAGTAGTTGTGGGCCGAATGCTACGAAAATATAATCTAAACCGACTGGAATAAATGCCTACACAAATTAATCCAAGGTTGGAGTGCCCCTCGCAATGTAAATAGCTCCGGCTTTGCGAGGGATGGAGAGGTAGTAGCTTCAACGTGTGGAAGATACGGTGTGAGAAAGCGAGGTCAATCGAGAGACATATAGATAGAGAGACAAAGTGAGTGTGGTCCGACATTTATTGAACAAATATATATGCTCTGGAGAGATATTGTCCGGTTGAGCTTTTTGGCAAGGGTGAGGGCTGTAAGATAGAGCTTGAGAGATGATACAGTCACAGACGTGTAGATATATTTTGTGCGTGGGAGGAAGCAAGGTCAACCGATCACATAGGGTCGCCGTGCAATCGAAAGAGTGAGACGGGTTGGAGAGAGTGACCTAGATAGACGATGTGCGTGAGAGAGTATACAATGTGAATAGGTCGAATTGGGCTCAAACATGGTGATATATCGTTTTTGTCCGAGAAAGGGCGAGGTCAATCGAGACATACGGAGAGAGAGAGAGAGAGAGAGAGAGAGATTGAGTGAGTGTGGCCCACCATGAGGTCGAAAGAGTGGCGGCGGCTTGGATGGACTGACCTAGATAGACAATCTGCGTGAGATAGTATAGAGTGTGTCGATCGAGGCCCGAACAGGGAGATATATCATTTGTGTGTGAAAGAAAACGAGGTTAAACGAGCCTCAGATAAAGATAGTGAGATTGAGCGAGTGTGGCCCGCCGTGCGGAAGAAAGAATGAGACAGTCTCGAGGCAGTGACCTAGATATACAACGTGCGTGCGTGCGCACGAGAGGTTGGGGGGCTAGATAGGCAATGCATGTATTTAGCGCGAGAGGCTGAGAGGGAGAGGGGGGGAGAGAGAGCTTGGCATGGGGTGCAATGGCGGGTGTGTGAGGTAAATACATTTGGTAACAGAGTGAAAAGGGGGTTGTGTAGTTGAGAGACTTAGAGATCGAAACATGGAGAGAAAGAATGAACGTGTGTTGGAAACCGATAGCTTCCTAAGGTGGTTAGGAGAGGAAGATTGACCGATACAGGAAGTATGTAGCGTTTGTGCGGGGGGGGGGGGGGGGGGGCTAAAAACAACATTTGAATGTACATAGTACGAGACTTAATATCGATGTTTCAATTCGTTGTATATTGTAGGATTTGAACAGAGGACCAGGCATACGGGTAATTATTTCGAATTCGTGCCATACTAAGTTTCGAAAAGTTGACATTGACTCAGTTTGTTGTGCTATTTTGTAGGTCATATGTTTGAATCCATCCAAAAGTTTTCTCACTACCATGGTGTTCATCATATACATATGAATTTGTATTAAAAGTAGCGTGGATACAGTGAAATGCGAAATCCATGTTAGAATTGGAGATCGCTACGTGACACACACTCTAATTCAAATAACTAACTACGTGACACACACTCTAATTCAAATAACTAATTATGTGACACACACTCTAATCCACGTTAGTGTGGGTACCGTTTCGATTTTTTTTCAAATAACTCCTCATTAATTAATTTATAGTACTCCCTCTGTTCACTTTTATAAGACCTCGAAGACATTTCAGACAATGTGCAAAACAATTCATTTTAAGTTGTCTGAAACGACTTACAAAAGTGAACGGATGGAGTATCTCGTTTCGAATGACTAATTATTGCAAGGAAAACACGGGCATGGTAATAGATACAGATTCGTTTGCAAATGAAAGAAGATTCATTTGCATTATCAAATGTAGGCGCACCAGGCAGACCAGGGTCGTCTCGGGGTGGACGTTGCTTTGGTGCCTTATAGGCAACCGCCTTTGGGTCACTGACATGTGAGCCAGCCACCTGTTGGGGCCACATGTCATGGACACAAAGGTAGGTGCCTTAAGGCACCGAAGCAAAGTCCTGTCAGGGTGGTCGCGTGTGTCGGACGGACGCGTAGCACCCAGCCACCCACCCCACCTCCCCCCCAAAAAAAGGACGACGACAATATAAGTTCGCGCTTCCACGTTTCGGATTGAAATATTTGGCGGCCCCAATTCCAGCCCTGCAAAATCTCTCTTCTCTAATTCGCCACCAACCCTCGAATCGCCCCTCGTCTCGTCTCTTTCCCCACCGTTCCCCACCTCTGTGCCGGACGACGAAGACGACGGTCGCGCTTCACCACCGCATCGGAGCTACCTCATCTACGCCCTCGTCCACCATCACACTTCCCTGGGAACGCCGGGGATGTCAGATGCTTACCATGGAGACACATCGACATTCGCCCGCAGGAAAGTGACGAGCGCGCTTTCCTATTTGCTGTCGAGGGTGGAGCTTATGGTGAAAGCCCCTCCCGTGACATCCTCCCTGACGGACACCTTCTTGGTCTTTGGTGGTATAGCTCTGGATTTCTTGCTCTTGCCGGTGGAGCTCTCTGGCACGTCCTCGACGGTAGCACAACAGTCCGAAGAGGTGCGCTTGCCGGAGTGGGTGCGAGAGGTCTTGCCGATCTTCTTCTTCGCTCCCGGGGCTTCAGCGGCAGGAGCAAGTGCTTGGCGGCAGCTACTGCAACTGCTTCCCCGTAGAGTTGGTCAGCGCAGATTGATGACCCACAAGTATAGGGGATCTAGTCCTTTATATAAGTAAGAGTGTCGAACCCAACGAGGAGCAGAAGGAAATGATAAGCGGTTTTCAGCAAGGTATTCTCTGCAAGCACTGAAATTATTGGTAACAGATAGATTTGTGATAAGATAAATTGTAACGGGTAACAAGTAACAAGTGTAAATAAAGTGCAGCAAGATGGCCCAATCCTTTTTGTAGCAAAGGACAAGCCTGTACAAATTCTTATATAGAGAAAAGCGCTCCCGAGGACACATGGGAATTATCGTCAAGCTAGTTTTCATCACGTTCATATTATTCGCGTTCGGTACTTTGATAATTTGATATGTGGGTGGACCGGTGCTTGGGTGCTGTCCTTACTTGGACAAGCATCCCACTTATGATTAACTCCTATTGCAAGCATCCGCAACTACAAAAGAAGTATTAAGTTAAACCTAACCATAGCATGAAACATATGGATCCAAATCAGCCCCTTACGAAGCAACGCATAAAGTAGGGTTTAAGCTTCTGTCACTCTAGCAACCCATCATATAATTATTACTTCCTAGTGCCATCCTCAAGGCCCAAACAATGGTGAAGTGTCTTGTAGTCGACGTTCACATAACACCACTAGAGGAGATACAACATACATCTCATCAACATATCGAACGAATCCCAAGTTCACATGACTAGTAAAGAGTAAGACTTCTGCCATGTCCTCAGGAACAAACGTAACTACTCACAAAGCATATTCATGTTCATAATCAGAGGGGTATTAATATACATAATGGATCTGAACATATGATCTTCCACCAAATAAACCAACTAGCATCAACAACAAGGAGTAATCAACACTACTAGCAACCTACATGTACCAATCTCAGACTATAAGACAAAGATTGGATACAAGAGATGAACTAGGGTTTGAGAGGAGATGGTGCTGGTGAAGATGTTGATGAAGATTGACCCCTCCCGATGAGAGGATCGTTGGTGATGACGATGGCGATGATTTCCCCCTCCCGTTGGGAAGTGTCCCCGGCAGAACAGCTCCGCCAGAGCCCTAGATTGGCTCCGCCTCATGGCGGCGGAGTCTCGTCCCGAAAGCTTGCTTATGATTTTTTCTCGGACAAAAGACTTCATATAAGAGAAGATGGGCACCGGAGGGCCGCTACGGGGCCCAAGAGGCAGGGGGTGCGCCCAGGGGGGTAGGGCGCGCCCCCACCCTCTTGGCCAGGGTGTGGGCCCCCTCTGGTATTTTCTTCGCTCAGTATTTTTTATTATTTCCAGAAATAACTTCCGTGGAGTTTCAGGACTTTTGGAGTTGTGTAGAATAAGTCTCTAATATTTGCTCCTTTTCCAGCCCAGAATTCCAGCTGCCGGCATTCTCCCTCTTCATGTAAACCTTGTAAAATAAGAGAGAATAGGTATAAGTATTGTGACATAATGTGTAATAACAGCCCATAATGCAATAAATATTGATATAAAAGCATGATGCAAAATGGACGTATCAACTCCCCCAAGCTTCGACCTTGCTTGTCCTCAAGCGGAAGCCGATAACGATAAATATGTCCACATGTTTAGAGGTAGAGGTGTCGATAAAATAAAATACGGACATGAGGGCATCATGATCATTCTTATAACAGCAACATATAAGGATATTGTCATATGATTTCTTATGCTCAAGTAATAATCTGTTCACAATGCAAAGTATGAATCAGAAACTTCATTGAGAACCAACAAACTATAATCTCAGTCATTGAGGCAATTGCAATTTATCATAACATCAGAAAGAGTCTATGTAAGAGCTTTTCAGCAAGTCCACATACTCAACTATCATTTAGTCTTTCACAATTGCTAACACTCACGCAATACTTGTGGTTACGGAGTTTTAATCGGACACAGAGAAAGATAGGGGCTTATAGTTTCGCCTCCCAACCTTTTACCTCAAGGGTAATGTCAACAATAATAATTCATGCTAACTTACATCCAATTGGATATATATATATATATATATATATATATATATATATATATATATATCAGGATCTTTCCAACACATTGTGCTTACCAAAGGATAAAATGTAAAAAGAAAAGGTGAAGATCACCATGACTCTTGCATAAAGTAGAAGATAATCGTAAAAGATAGGCCCTTCGCAGAGGGAAGCAGAGGTTGTCATCCGCTTTCAGGGTTGGATGCACAAAATCTTAATGAGAAAGAACGTCACTTTATATTGCCACTTGTGATATGGACCTTTATTATGCAGTCCGTCGCTTTTATTTCTTCCACATCACAAGATCGTATAAAGCTTATTTTCTCCCACACTAATAAGTCATACATATTTAGAGAGCGATTTTTATTGCTTGCACCGATGACAACTTACTTGATGGATCTTACTCAATCCATAGGTAGATATGGTGGACTCTCATGGAAAAACTGGGTTTAAGGGTATTTGGAAGCACAAGTAGTATCTCTACTTGGTGCAAAGAATTGGCTAGCATGAGGGGGAAAGGCAAGCTCAACATCTTGGATGATCCATGACAATATACTTTATCTCAGATATAAGAAAACATAACCCATTACGTTGTCTTTCTTGTCCAACATCAACTCTTTAGCATGTCATATTTTAATGAGTACTCACAATCATAAAAGATGAACAAGATAGTATATTTATATGTGAAGCCTCTCTTTCTTTATTACTTCCTATTAATTGCAACGATGACCAAAACTATGTTTGTCAACTCTCAACAACTTTTAATCATTATACTCTTTATATGTGAAGTCATTACTCTTCATAGGATTAATATGATCTCTTTATTTCCTTTTATTCTTTTCTTTTTATTTTATTCCCTCGAGATCATAGCAGGATAATCAAGCCCTTGACTCAACACTAATCTTTACTATATATAGCTCACGGACTCGATTGCATAGAAGGATCATAAAGCAAAATTCACAACTAGATCATACTAAAACTTTATTCTACTAGATCAATATAATACCAAAAGGATCGAACTAAGAAAAACTGTAAAGATAGGAGTGTGATGGTGATACGATACCAGGGCACCTCCCCCAAGCTTGGCAGTTGCCAAGGGGAGTGCCCATACCCATGTGATTATATCTCCTTCTTCGGGGGTGGTGATGTGATATTCTTGGCTATGACAAGATATGATTCTCCTCCTCGAGCTTGTTGACTTTCCGCTTAAGATCCATTATTTCCTTACGGAGCTTACCCGTGACGGTTAAAGCTCCTTGCACCCATGGATGCTGCATAGCTGCGGGAGAAGTAACACTCCTTTTCATATTTTCATAAGAGAGAAATTTAACATTGGAGGGGATGACCGAGTTTGGGATAGCTGAGCTCTATAGTTCCCCCATCGTGAATCCTACCCGGAGACGAGAAGTAACTTCTTGATCCTCCTCCATGGCATCTATCCTTTTCAAGTCAGCTTCCATCTCTTCCTCCGTTGAGGGCCCAAAGTGATAGGCATCGCTGTTTGTTCCTGATCCCGGTGTCGGATGAGACACCCGGCTCTCCCCGACCGACTCTTGAGAAGACATCTTGTTCTAATCTGCGGCAGAAACAGCTCGAAACAAAAACAGAGGATATTTGTGTGATACGAGAGTCAAAACCTTCGGAAGATTATATAATGAATTTTTATCGACCAAAATATGTATCGTGCAAGAAAACGGAGTCCGGAGAGTACACGAGGTGCCCACGAGGTAGGGGGCGCGCCCAGGGGGTAGGGCGCGCCTCCCACCCTCGTGGAAGCCTCGTGTCCTTCCCGGACAACTTCTTATTTTTCTTTTTTTAAATATTCCCAAACGGAGAAAACTTGCCATTAGAACTGTTTTGGAGTCGGTTTACTTACCGTATCACGTACCTATTCCTTTTTGGAGTCTGAAACGTTCTGGAAAGTGTCCCATATGTATTCCAACGGGGTTACGGTTTCAATAATATTAGTTTCAACATTTATGAGATTACCTGAGATATAATGTTTGATTCTTTGACCGTTCACCACCTTCGGATTTGTGCCTTCGAAGTTTTTGATTTTTATGGCACTGGAACGATAGACCTCCTCGATAACAAAAGGACCTTCCCATTTAGAGAGATGTTTTCCTGCAAAAAATCTTAAACGAGAGTTGAATAGCAACACATAGTCACCTACATTAAACTCACGCTTTTGTATCCTTTTGTCATGCCATCTTTTAACTTTTTCTTTAAACAACTTTGCATTCTCATAGGCTTGGGTTCTCCATTCATCAAGTGAGCTTATGTCAAATAACCTCTTCTCACCAGCAAGTTTGAAATCATAATTGAGTTCTTTAATAGCCCAATATGCCTTATGTTCTAGTTCGAAGGTATGTGACATGCTTTTCCATAAACCATTTTATACGGAGACATACCCATAGGATTTTTATATGCAGTTCTATAGGCCCATAATGCATCATCAAGTTTTTTGGACCAATTCTTTCTAGATCTATTGTCAGTCTTTTGCAAAATTAATTTGATTCTCTATTACTCAATTCTACCTGACCGCTAGACTGTGGGTGTTATGGAGATGCAATTCTATGATTAACATCATACTTAGCAAGCATTTTACGAAAAGCACCATGAATGAAATGTGAACCACCATCAGTCATTAAATATCCAGGGACTCCCAACCTCGGAAAAATAACTTCTTTAAGCATCTTAATAGAGGTGTTATGATCAGCACTACTAGTTGGAATAGCTTCTACCCACTTAGTAACGTAATCAACAGCAACTAAAATATGTGTATATCCATTAGAGGCAGGAAACAGTCCCATATAATCTAAGCCCCAAACATCAAATGTTTCAATAACAAGTGAATAATTCATCGGCATTTCTTGACGTCTACTGATGTTAGCAATTCTTTGACATTCATCACAAGACAAGACAAACTTACAGGCATCTTTGAAGAGAGTAGGCCAATAAAAACCGGATTGCAATACCTTATGTGCCGTTCTATCTCCAGCATGGTGCCCTCCATAAGCTTCGGAGTGACACTTGCGTAGGATCTGTTCCTATTCATGCTCAGGTACACAACGTCTAATAACACCATCTACTCCTTCTTTATAAAGATGTGGGTCATCCCAGAAGTAATGTCTTAAATCATAGAAAACTTTTTCTTTTGCTGGTATGTGAAACTAGGTGTTATAAATTTAGCAACAATGTAATTAGCATAATCAGCATACCATGGAGCAGTACAAGAAGCATTTATGACATTTAGTTGCTCATCAGGAAAGCTATCATCAATAGGTAGTGGGTCATCAAGAACATTTTCTAACCTAGACAAGTTATCTGCAACGGGGTTCTCAGCTCCCTTTCTATCAATAATATGCAAATCAAATTCTTGAAGCAAGAGAACCCATCTAATAAGTCTAGGTTTAGCATCTTTCTTTTCCATAAGATATTTAATAGCAGCATGATGAGTGTGAATAGTTACTTTAGAATCAACAATATAAGGTCTGAACATATCACAAGAAAATACAACTGCTAAGAACTCTTTTTCAGTAGTAGCATAATTTCTCTGGGCATTGTCTAGAGTTTTACTAGCATATTGAATAACATTTAATTTCTTGTCAACTCTTTGCCCTAGAACAGCACCTACAGCATAATCGCTAGCATCACACATAATTTCAAAGGGTAAATTCCAATCAGGTGGCTGAACGATAGGTGCGGAAATCAAAGCTTTCTTAAGTATTTCAAATGCTTCTACACAATCATCATCAAAGACAAAAGGTATATCTTTTTGTAAGAGATTAGTCAGAGGCCGAGAGATTTTTGAGAAGTCCTTAATGAACCTCCTATAAAAACCGGCATGACCCAAAAAACTTCTTATACCTTTGATGTCCTTAGGACACGACATTTTTTCAATAGCATCAACTTTAGCTTTATCAACTTCAATACCTCTTTCAGAAATTTTATGCCCCAAGACAATGCCTTCATTAACCATAAAGTGGCACTTCTCCCAGTTCAAGACAAGATTAGTTTCTTCACATCTCGGCAAAACTTGATCAAGTTTGCTCAAGCAATCATCAAAAGAGGATCCATAGAGGGAGAAATCATCCATGAAGACCCCACAAATGTTTTCACAAAAGTCAGAGAATATAGCCATCATGCATCTTTGAAAGGTAGAGGTGCATTGCATAAACCAAAAGGCATATGTCTATAAGCAAAAGTACCAAAAGGGCAAGTAAACTTTGTCTTTGCTTGATCATCAGGTGACACAGGTATTTGAGAGAAGCCAGAGTAATCATCTAGAAAGCAAAAATGTGTATGTTTGGATAATCTTTCTAGCATTTGATCAATAAAAGGTAAGGGGTAATGATCTTTTTAGTAGCCTTATTTAATTTGCGAAAATCAATTACCATCCTATACCCTGTAATAATTCCTTGCGGGATCAATTCATCTTTATCATTAGGAACGACAGTAATACCTCCCTTCTTAGGGACACAATGGACATGACTTACCCACTGACTATCAGCAATGGGATAAATAATACCTGCTTCAAGGAGCTTTAATATTTCCTTTCTTACCACTTCCTTCATCTTAGGATTTAGTCGTCGTTGGTGATCAATAACTGGTTTGGCGTCTTCTTCCAAATTTATTTTGTGTTGACATAAAGTGGGACTAATGCCCTTAAGATCATCAAGAGTATATCCAATAGCAGCTCGGTGCTTCTTCAGAGTTTTCAATAATTTCTCTTCTTCATGCTCTGAAAGTTTAGCACTAATAATAACAGGATATATATTCTTTTCATCAAGATAAGCATATTTAAGAGTATCAGGTAATGGTTTAAGCTCAAACACGGGATCACCCTTGGGTGGAGCAGGATCCCCTAGGATTTCAACAGGCAAGTTGTGTTTCAGAATAGGTCCCTGTTTAAAGAATACTTCATCTATCTCCCTCCTTTCATTCATAGACATATCATTTTCATGGTCAAGCAAATATTGTTCTAAAGGATCGCTAGGAGGCACGGCAATAGAAGCAAGACCAATAATTTCATCCTTACTAGGCAATTCCTCATCACAAGGTTCTCTACGAAATTTAGAGAAATTAAACTCATGATACATATCATCCAAACCAATAGTAACAACATCCTTCTTGCAGTCTATCTTAGCATTAACAGTATTCAAGAAGGGTCTACCAGATATAATGGGACAAAAGTTATCTTGTGGGGAACCAAGAACAAGAAAATCAGAAGGATATTTAGTTTTCCACATAAAACTTCAACATCTCTAACAATCCCAATTGGTGAAATAGTATCTCTATTGGCAAGCTTAATAGTAACATCAATATCTTCTAACTCAGCAGGTGCAATATCATGAATAATTTCTATGTATAAAGAAATAGGTATTGCACTAGCATTAGACCCATATCACGTAAGCATGATAACAATGATCTCCTATTTTAAGAGAAATAGCAGGCATGCCTACAACAGGTCTATGTTTATCTTTAGCACCAGGCTTAGCAATTCTAGCAGTTTCCTCACAAAAGTACATAACATGCCCATCAATATTATCAGCCAAGAGATCTTTAACAATAGCAATATTAGGTTCAACTTTAACTTGCTCAGGAGGTGTATAAGTTCTAATATTACTTTTATGAACCACATTTGAAGCTTTAGCATGATCCTTTATTCTAACAGGGAAAGGTGGTTTCTCAACATAAGTAGTACGAACAATAGGATCATTATAAGTGATAGTCTTTTCTTCAACCTTAATAGGTTCAACCACTTTCACTTCTATGGGAGGATGGTATTTAAACCACTTCTCCTTAGGGAGATCAACCTGAGTAGCAAATGATTCACAGAAAGAAGCTACTATCTCAGAGTCAAGTCCATATTTAGTGCTAAATTTACGGAAGACATTGGTATCCATAAAAGATTTAACACAATCAAACATAGGTGTTATACCTGACTCCTTAACTTCGTCGAGGTTCCAATCTTCAGAGTTGCGTTTAATTATTTCCAATAAATCCCATTTGAATTCAATAGTCTTCATCATAAAAGAACCAGTACAAGAAGTATCGAGCATGGTGCGATTGTTGTCAGAAAGCCGAGCATAAAAATTCTGAATAATCATTTCTCTTGAGAGCTCATGATTGGGGCATGAATATAACATTGACTTAAGCCTCCCCCAAGCTTGAGCAATGCTTTCTCCTTCGCGAGGCCAAAAATTATATATATAATTACGATCACGATGAACAAGATGCATAGGATAAAACTTCTGATGAAATTCCAATTTCAATCGCTTGTAGTCCAATGATCCCATATCATCACATAGCCTATACCATGTCAATGCATCTCCCTTCAAAGATAAAGGGAAGACCTTCTTCTTGATAACATCATTGGGCATACCTGCAAGCTTAAATAATCCACAAACTTCATCCACATAGATTAGGTGTAAATCGGGATGCAATGTTCCATGTCCTGCAAAAGGATTAGCTAGCAGTTTCTCTATCATACCCGAAGGAATTTCAAACTAGACATTTTCATTTTTAGTAGGTTCAGTAGGTTGAGGAGCAACTATTTGCTCTACAGGTCAGAGTGAAGATACCCCGAAAAAGCAGCTCAAAGGATTACTTTCCATAGTAACAAGTGACAGTAAATTTCAGCACACTATATAAATTTTTCCTTACCAAATTCCACCTACCAAAGGTGCTTCACTCCCCGGCAACGACGCCAGAAAAGAGCCTTGATGACCCACAAGTATAGGGGATCTATCGTAGTCCTTTCGATAAGTAAGAGTGTCGAACCCAACGAGGAGCGGAAGGAAATGATAAGCGGTTTTTAGCAAGGTATTCTCTGCAAGCACTGAAATTATCGGTAACAGATAGATTTGTGATAAGATAAATTGTAACGGGTAACAAGTAACAATTGTAAATAAAGTGCAGCAAGATGGCCCAATCCTTTTTGTAGCAAAGGACAAGCCTAGACAAACTCTTATATAGAGAAAAGCGCTCCCGAGGACACATGGGAATTATCGTCAAGCTAGTTTTCATCACGTTCATATGATTCGCGTTCGGTACTTTGATAATTTGATATGTGGGTGGAGCGGTGCTTGGGTGCTGTCCTTACTTGGACAAGCATCCCACTTAAGATTAACTCCTATTGCAAGCATCTGCAACTACAAAAGAAGTATTAAGTTAAACCTAACCATAGCATGAAACATATGGATCCAAATCAGCCCCTTACGAAGCAACGCATAAACTAGGGTTTATGCTTCTGTCACTCTAGCAACCCATCATCTAATTATTACTTCTCAATGCCATCCTCAAGGCCCAAACAATGGTGAAGTGTCTTGTAGTCGACGTTCACATAACACCACTAGAGGAGAGACAACATACATCTCATCAAAATATCGAACGAATCCCAAGTTCACATGACTACTAATAGTAAGACTTCTGCCATGTCCTCAGGAACAAACGTAACTACTCACAAAGCATATTCATGTTCATAATCAGAGGGGTATTAATATACATAATGGATCTGAACATATGATCTTCCACCAAATAAACCAACTAGCATCAACAACAAGGAGTAATCAACACTACTAGCAACCTACAGGTACCAATCTCAGACTATAAGACAAAGATTGGATACAAGAGATGAACTAGGTTTGAGAGGAGATGGTGCTCGTGAAGATGTTGATGAAGATTGACCCCCTCCCGATGAGAGGATCGTTGGTGATGACGATGGCGATGATTTCCCCCTCCCGGAGGGAAGTGTCCCCGGTAGAATAGCTCCGCCGGAGCCCTAGATTGGTTCCGCCTCGTGGCGTCAGAGTCTCGTCCCGAAAGCTTGCTTATGATTTTTTCTCGGACGAAAGACTTCATATAGCAGAAGATGGGCACCGGAGGGCCACTAGGGAGCCCACGAGGCAGGGGGCGCGCCCAGGGGGGTAGGGCGCACCCCCCACCCTCGTGGCCAGGGTGTGGGCCCGCTTTGGTATTTTCTTCACTCAGTATTTTTTATTATTTCCGAAAATAACTTCCATGGAGTTTCAGGACTTTTGGAGTTGTGCATAATAAGTCTCTAATATTTGCTCCTTTTCCAGCCCAGAATTGCAGCTACCGGCATTCTCCCTCTTCATGTAAACCTTGTAAAATAAGAGAGAGGCATAAGTATTGTGACATAATGTGTAATAACAGCCCATAATGCAATAAATATCGATATAAAAGCATGATGGAAAATGGACGTATCACACATTAGCGCGACCTTGTTGTCGGAGGGGACGGTGATGATGTTTATTGGCCGAGGCATCTTCAGCGTGTTGTAGGCGTAGTGCGACGCCGCCATGAACTTGGACAGTGCTGGGCGGCCGAGGATCCCGTTGTAGGGCAAGGGGACCTACAACGGGATCTCGGCTACGTCGAAGACAATCCTCTCCGTCCTGTAGTTCAGCTCGCCTCCAAACGTCATGGGCAACGTGACCTTCCCCTTTGGCTGGCTCCTCCCCGGGTTGACCCCTTGAAACGTGCCCGTTTCCACGAGGTCTCTATCAGGAATTTGCAGCCTTTTGATCACAACGGGTGAGATCATGTTCAGATAGGCCCCGCCGTCAACCAGCATCTTGTTCACCTTGAGGTTGCGTATCGTTGGTGAAAGCAACAACGGCAAACACCCGACCACAGTAGTGCGGTCAGGGTGATCCTCGGTGTCAAAGATGAGGGGCGTGCTGGACCACTTCAGCGGCTTCTGAGCGTCGAACGAGGGCTCCGGCGCTGTAATCTCACGCGCCCACTGTTTGAGCTGACGGTGAGAAGTATGCAGCGAGGCACCACCGTCGACGCACATGCCCTCTGTAGCCTTTTGGAACTCTTGCTCACTGGACTCGTCGTCCTCGTTGTGATCATCATCTTCTTGCTTCTTGTTGCGGCCCTGAGCGGGCCTCTCTTGTTGGTTATCCTTGCCGAGGCGACCTCCTTGGCCGCCACGCTTCTTGCCGAATCCCTCGGCACCATCCTGGCCCTTCTCCTTGTCCCGCCTCTTGTACTCAGCTTTTTGCTTCTCAGCAAGCAACTCGACTTGCCGGCAATTCTGTAGGTTGTGGCCCTTGCTGTGGTGGATCTTGCGGTACTGCTTGTCGGAGCCTCCTGGCTTGTTAGCAGCCGCCAAGGCCCGGCAGGCGGCGCACCTGACAATCTCCTTGCCGGGGTCGTCTGCCTTGGCCTTCTTGGCGGCGCCGGCGCTGTCGGATCCCTCGACGGCAAGCACGGTCTTGCCCTTGTGTTTCCTGTTGTGACGCCGGCCCTTCTTTGTCGGGGCGGTGGTGTCTTCATCCGTAGAGTCGGTTTCCACGCCGGCGTCCTTGCCGGGGTACTTCCTTCCCTCTTCGGCCCGGGCGCACCTATCGGCCAGGACATAAAGTTCAACCACATCCTTAACCTTGTTCATCGCCAGCTCTTCGCGCATCTTGCGGTTGCGCATGTTCTGATGGAACACGCTAATCACGGCGGCGGGTTGAACATCGGGGATGTTGTACTGCACCCGGCTGAACCTCTATATGTACTTGCGCAGGGTTTCTCCATCCTTCTGGGGAATGATATGCAAATCACTCGCCTGGCCGTGAGCTTGGTTGCCTCCAGTGAAGGCACCAACGAACTCATGACACAGGTCTGACCAAGAAGAGATGGAATCCACCGGCAAGTGCATCAACCAAGACATGACATTGGGCTTCAGTGCCAACGGGAAGTTATTGGCAAGCACCTTGTCATCGCGAGCTCCAGCAGCTCGCATCGCGATGGTGTAGAAGCTGAGGAACTCCGACGGATGGGTCTTGCCATTGTACTTCTCGCCGACGTCGGGCTTGAACGTGCGGTGGGATGGCTACTGGAACTGCCGCAGCTCACGGGTAAAGGCTGGGCAAACCACCTCGTAAGGTAGGCCGCCGGAGCTCCCCGGTGATGGGTGGTCCATAGCGGGTCCCGCCCGCTTATCCGACTGGTGGCGTGTATCGCGCCGACGCTTGATGGTGGTTCGAGCATCTTCATGGGCTCGTTCCCGAAGAACTTGGCGCTGGTTGCGGTGGGTCCGTGGGTGCGACGACGCTATGGAGATGTTATCACAAGCGTCGTCACGACGGGCTGACATCCGCGGTGGCTGGCGTGGAGGAGGAGAGTGCACCGTGACCGCAGCACCCCCGGTCCTTCCACCGCTGGCATGTGGTGGCTCGACGGAGCGCCGGCCCGAGGGCCTGGCCGGTCGTGGATCATCTCTGTTGGCGATGGCGACGAGGCTCCGGATGGTGGCTCTCCATTCGTCGAGCTTCTCCGCAGCAGGAGGGAAGTCGAGGAGCAGTTGTGCGCGTGCCAAAGCTTTTGATGGCGTGGGTGGTGGCGAAAGCTGCGTGGACCGTGGCGCGCTTCGACTTCTAACCACGTTAGAAGGAGCTCTGTCACGGCCCAGCGGCTGCGTGCCATTTTCGCCAGCGCTTCAGCGGGCATGCCGACCTTCTGCGTCCCGCGGACAGTGCACGAGACACTTTCCGCGGCGGCGCTCGGGGTCTTCAGCGTGGTGACGCCGTTTGTCGGGCGCAACCTGGGAGGAGCGCGCCGTGGGCGCCGACGTGGGCGTCTTGGAGGTTGCTCCGCCGCCCGTGGGTGGCACAACGACACTCCTGGAGGGCCCCGCGCCGCCTGTGTGGGGCCCAGCCTCGTCTTTAGATTTGGCGGCGTGCGGCCCGTCGCCTGGCGCACGAACGACGCCGCTCGCCAGGTTCTGACTGCCAGGGCGATGCTGGTGTTCGCGGACCGCGGCCCGGGTCCTGTCCGCGACCGGCCCGCTGCTCGCCCGCACTGGCACGGGCCGTTCGGCTCTCGACGAGCCGATCGCCGAGATCGTCTTCTTCTTGGGAGCCATGGCGATGAAGAACTGCTAGGTTAACTACTAGACCAGATTCTCACAATTGCGCACCCTACCTGGCGCGCCGAAGATGTCGGTGGGGAACGACACCTATGGGATCACAAGAATCCCTACTACAGTTGCCGGGCCGCAGGGTTGTGAGAAGAGCAGGAATAACAGTCAACACAAGAATCGTTTACCTAGGTTCGGGCCGCGAGGATGCGTAATACCCTAGTCCTGCTTTGGTGGATGTATTGAGAGAGTTCTTGAGCTCTCGAACTAGCTATGGTGGCTGCGTAGTTCAAAAGAGCCGAATCCCTCTCCAGTATGCCAAGGGCCTCCTTTTATAGTCGAAAGGGGCTCCCACAGTGGCACACAGGAGGTGGAAAGGCCTACAGTGCTGCGAGCTTATCGCTCGTGTTACAGGACAAGACGCATTTAATGCATAGCTTAGGTGTCCCTTAGCTTTATTGGGGACGGGAACGAGGCCCGTCCCGTCCGTTGCCGCCTCGCCTTGCTTCGACACGCGCCCAGGCCAGCGATGCATGCGGCACCATGTAAGAAGGCAGGCAGCTGAGGTTGCGTGGTGGTAGGGTCTTCACGAAGATCTGCATGCCACCACGTAGGTGCTTGCCGAGTCGGTGTAGAGGCCGCCCATCGCCACGCAGGTGCCTGCCCAGCTGGTTGAGCTGGAAGCTGCTTGGGGACGGCGGTGGAGTCTTGGTCGACGCGGGCCCGGCTGTGGCCCCGCTGACGCCCTCGGCAAGGGCCTTGTCGGTGGCCCGACAAGGGTCTTGCCATGGTGTTGCAGTTGTCCCCGGCAAGGAGCTTGCCGGGGGTCTTGTGGATCTCCTCGGCGAGGATCCTGCCGAGGGTCGCCGTCTTCTGGCTCTCATCTGATCTCATATCTCTATGGTCTTCATGAAGATCTGCATGCCACCACAGAGGTGCCTCCCGAGCCTGGGTTCGAACACAGCTGTTGGTGATGCTTGGAATGCCTGGGCTCAAGGGTGGCTCGCTCTGCGGGCGTTGGGCAAGTTTCCCCGGCAAGGCTCTTGCCGGGGCCGCGAAGGCCGCCCCGGCATGGATCTTGCCGGGGGAGTCCACCTCACCCCTTTGCTCTCAGTGTTTCTGTTCTTTGCGTTGTCGTGGTTGTCTCGTGCTTCGGCTTCTCTCCGGCTGCCCTCCTCTGCCCTGCTAAGTGTGGCCGTGGCGCGCGACCCCGACTGCCCGTGCACAAGTAAACGGGTACAAAGGTGTGCCCCTACTTTTGAACACCGACACCTATCATATTAGGACTAATTTTATGACCAAAGCAAATTACCATGCTGTTCTAAAGGACTCCCAAAATAATATAAGTGAAGCATGAGAGATCAATAATTTCTATAAAATAGAACCACCACCGTGCTCTAAAAAGATATAAGCGAAGCACTAGAGCAAAATTATCTAACTCAAAAGATTTAAGTGAAGCACATAGAGTATTCTTATAAATTTCGATCCATGTGTGTCTCTCTCAAAAGGTGTGTACAGAAAGGATGATAGTGGTAAACTAAAAATCAAAGACTCAAATCATACAATACGCTCCAAGCAAAACACATATCGTGTGGTGAAAAAAAATATAGCATCAAATAAAGTTACCGATAGACGAAGATGAAAGAGGGGATGCCTTCCGGGGCATCCCCAAGCTTAGGCTTTTGGTTGTCCTTGGATTTTACCTTGGGGTGCCTTGGGCATCCCCAAGCTTAGGCTCTTGCCACTCCTTATTCCATAATCCATCAAATCTTTACCCAAAACTTGAAAACTTCACAACACAAAACTCAACAGAAAATCTCAAGAGCTCCGTTAGCGAAATAAAACAAACCACCACTTTAAGGTACTGTAATGAACTCATTCTTTATTTATATTGGTGTTAAACCTACTGTATTCCAACTTCTCTATGGTTCATAACCTCTATTACTAGCCATAGATTCATCAAAATGAGCAAACAACACACGAAAAACAGAATCTGTCAAAAACAGAACAATCTGTAGTAATCTGTATCAAACGCAAACTTTCTGTAACTCAAAAATTCTACCAAAATAGGACGACCTAGATAATTTCTTTATTGATCTACTGCAATTGGAATCAGTATTTATATTGGTGATTTTTAACAATTGTTTTCGTGAGCCGAAAGTTTCTGACTTTTTCAGCAAGATCAAATAACTATAATCCAAGAAGTTCCTATAGGTTTTACTTGGCACCAACAGTAACTAAAACATAAAACCACATCTAACCATAGGGTAGATCAAATTTTATTACTAAATAGCCACGATAAATATTGGGTTGTCTCCAAACAAGCGCTTTTTAAAAGCCTTTTTAGCTAGGCATTGAGATTTCAATGATGCTCACATGAAAGATAAGAATTAAAGCGCAAAGAGAGCATCATAAAACACATGACAAACACATCTAAGTCTAACATACTTCCTATTCATAGGCATTTTATAAGCAAACAAATTATCATAGCAAGCAAAAATTAGCATATGCAAGGAAGAAGAAAGAGACGATAGCAATCTCAACATGACGAGAGGTAATTTAGTAAGATAAAAATTTCTACAACCATATTTTCCTCTCTCATAATAATTACATGCAGGATCATAGGCAAATTCAACAAAATAGCTATCACATCACATATTCTCAACACGATCCACATGCATGCGAAGTTGACACTCTTCCAAAATAGTGGGATTATCATTAGCTAAAGTCATGACCTCTCCAAACCCACTTTTATCAAAAATACCATAAGATTGAACATTCTCCAAATATGTGGGATCTAAAGTTGACACTCTTCCAAACCCACTTTCAATATAATTGCAAACACTATTATCAATCTCATATTCATCATGGGGCTTAAATAAATTTTCAAGATCATAAGAAGAATCACCCTTATCATGATCATTGCAACAAGTAGTGGACATAGCAAAACAAGCATCCCCAAGCTTAGGGTTTTGCATATTATTAGCACAATTGACATCAAGAGTATTTATTGTAACATCATTGCAATCATGCTTTTCATCAAAGGAACTACCAAGTATGGGTGCAATAGCAACGATCTCATGTTTAACATAAGGAACTACAACAAATTCATCTTCATAAATATTGGCATCATGGCCAGAAGAATAGCAAGCATTATGTTCATCAAGGGATATTTCAATCAAATCATCGGAATCATCATTATCTATAAATTCAGGCATATCATTATTTTCTTCCGAAGCAACGGTCATTCTTTCAATAAATTCTTTGACATAGGCGTTATGAGCATAGTTTTCATAGCAATATTTAAGTATGTCAAAATTTTCAGATTCGTAGAGAGTAATATCATATTTTTCAATCAAATAAGCAACTTCATAAGCACCCTTAAAAGCAACAAATTCTTCAATTTGTTCGATATCGTAGTAATTATAAACACCCTTTGCATAAGAACATAATATTTCATGATCATTAAACTCACATAGGTAGGGAAGGAGTTTTTTAGGGTTCTTAGAGCAACAAGTAAAGTCACAAATTTCACAAAGATTCCAAGCATAACATAGCAATCTGTTTATTTGATCCCATAAGAGTTTCTGTTTTTCAGACAAACGGTGACGCACAAAATGAGCATGCTCATCTAAAGATTTCCCATCAACTAGGCTAGTTGGGGTTTCAGCACGAGCGCATATGGATCAAAGATGATCCAAGTAGAGCACTTTAACTGGATCCATATCAATAGATTTTTAGCAAGAAAAGATGCAAGCAAATAGAAGGCACATGGTAACACAAGCAAACAATAGATCTGGCGAAAAAAGGGAAACGAAAAAAGAAGGTGGATAAAACGGCAAAGGTGAATTGGAGGAGAGGAAAACGAGAGGCAAATGGGAAATAATGTAATGCGAGGGATAAGAGTTTGTGATGGGTACTTGATATGTCTTGACTTGAGCATAGACTCCCTGGCAACGGCGCCAGAAATCCTTCTTGCTACCTCTTGAGCACTTCGTTGGTTTTCCCTTGAAGAGGAAAGGGTGATGCAGCAAAGTAGCGTAAGTATTTCCCTCAGTTTTTGAGAACCAAGGTATCAATCCAGTAGGAGACCACACTCAAGTCCCTCGTACCTACACAAACAAATAAGAACCTTGCAACCAACATGATAAAGGGGTTGTCAACCCCTTCACGGCCACTTGCAAAAGTGAGATCTGATAGAGATGATAAGATAATATTTTTAGTATTTTTATTATAAAGATTGAAAGTAAAGAATGCAAAATAAAATAGATCGCAAACTTATATGATGGAAAATAGACCCGGGGGCCATAGGTTTCGGCTTCTCTCAAGATAGCATAAGTATTACGGTGGGTGAACAAATTACTGTCGAGCAATTGATAGAATTGAGCATAGTTATGAGAATATCTAGGCATGATCATGTATATAGGAATCACGTCTGATACAAGTAGACCGAAACGATTATGCATCTACTACTATTACTCCACACATTGACCGCTATCCAGCATGCATCTAGAGTATTAAGTTCATAAGAACAGAGTAACGCCTTAGGCAAGATGGCATGAAGTAGAGGGATGAATTCAAGCAATATGATATAAACCCCATCTTTTTATCCTCGATGGCAACAATACAATACGTGTCGTTTCCCCTTCTGTCACTGGGATCGAGCACCGCATGATTGAACCCAAAGCTAAGAACTTCTCCAATTGCAAGAAAGATCAATCTAGTAGGCCAAACCAAACTGATAATTCGAAGAGACTTGCAAAGACAACCAATCATATATAAAAGAATTCAGAGGCGATTCAAATATTGCTCATAGATAATCTTGATCATAAACCCACAATTCATCGGATCTCAACAAACACACCGCAAAAAGAGTTACATCGAATAGATCTCCAAGAAAATCAAGGAGAACATTGTATTGAGATCCAAAGAGTGAGAAGAAGCCATCTGCGAAACACTGAAATAGGCAAAAAAACAGCAATTTGCACTGGGCCTTGGGTTAGTAGGTTAGTCCAAAAAATAATATAAAAGTGTATAATAAAGCCCATTAAACATCCAAAACAGAATATATAATAGCATGGAACAATCAAAAATTATAGACACGTTGGAGAAAAAACTCATGGATGAAGGACAAAGGAAATTTGGATTCCCATTCAATCTCGGTGATTTACTATCGCACACGATTCATCTCCGTCGCCTCTACGAACCATGTGTGTTCACTCGCACATGCAAAAGGAAAAAAGAAAACCCTCGCCCACTTCGTCCCCACTCACTCGCCGCGGACTCCTCCGTAACTCTGCACCCTAAGCTCGCTGGCTGTTGGCGGCGGGCGTAGGTCGCACTCCAAACGGCACAGGATTTTGCCCCTACCGCTTTCCGCCGCTTATCTGCACCGACATTCTAGATTCTGGTCGATTGGGGTTTTCTACGGGATTGGGCAGGGATTTTTCCCATGGAGAAGGTAATCAACTTAATTAGCAAAATATTCACTCATCTCTTATGGAGATAGATCAAGACGCTTAATTGGACTTCAACAAAGCACATACCTTGACAAAGTTTTGAAGAAGTTCAAAATGGATCAAGCAAAGAAAGGGTTCTTGCCTGTACTACAAGGTGTGAGATTGAGTAAGACTCAATGCCCGACCACTACAGAAGATAGAGAGAAAATGAAAGATGTTCCCTATGCTTCAGCCATAGGCTCTATCATGTATGCAATGCTGTGTACCAGACCTGATGTGTCCCTAGCTATAAGTTTAGCAGGGAGGTACCAAAGTAATCCAGGAGTGGATCACTGGACAGCGGTCAAGAACATCCTGAAATACCTGAAAAGGACTAAGGATATGTTTCTCGTATATGGAGGTGACAAAGAGCTCATCGTAAGGGGTTACGTTGATGCAAGCTTTGACACTGATCCGGACGATTCGAAATCGCAAACCGGATACGTATTTACATTGAACGGTGGAGCTGTCAGTTGGTACAGTTCCAAGCAAAGTGTCGTGGCGGGATCTACGTGTGAAGCGGAATACATAGCTGCTTCGGAAGCAGCGAATGAAGGAGTCTGGATGAAGGATTTCATATCCGATCTAGGTGTCATACCTAGTACATCGGGACCAATAAAAATCTTTTGTGATAATACTGGTGCAATTGCCTTAGCAAAGGAATCCAGATTTCACAAGAGAACCAAGCACATCAGAAGACGCTTCAATTCCATCCGGGATTTAGTCCAGGTGGGAGACATAGAAATTTGCAAGATACATACGGATCTGAATGTAGCAGATCCGTTGACTAAGCCTCTTCCACGAGCAAAACATGATCAGCACCAAGACTCCATGGGTGTAAGAATCATTACTATGTAATCTAGATTATTGACTCTAGTGCAAGTGGGAGACTGAAGGAAATATGCCCTAGAGGCAATAATAAAGTATTATATATTTCCTTATATCATGATAAATGTTTATTATTCATGCTAGAATTGTATTAACCGGAAACATAATACATGTGTGAATACATAGACAAACAGAGTGTCACTAGTATGCCTCTGCTTGACTAGCTCGTTAATCAAAGATGGTTATGTTTCCTAGCCATAGACATGAGTTGTCATTTGATTAACGGGATCACCTCATTAGGAGAATGACGTGATTGACATGACCCATTACGTTAGCTCAGCACCCGATCGTTTAGTATGTTGCTATTGCTTTCTTCATGACTTATACATGTTCCTATGACTATGAGATTATGCAACTCCCGTTTACCGGAGGAACACTTTGTGTGCTACCAAACGTCACAACGTAACTGGGTGATTATAAAGGTGCTCTACAGGTGTCTCCAAAGGTACTTGTTGGGTTGGCGTATTTCGAGATTAGGATTTGTCACTCCGATAGTCGGAGAGGTATCTCTGGGCCCACTCGGTAATGCACATCACTATAAGCCTTGCAAGCATTGTGACTAATGAGTTAGTTGCGGGATGATGTATTACGGAACGAGTAAAGAGACTTGCCCGTAACGAGATTGAACTAGGTATCGAGATACAGACGATCGAATCTCGGGCAAGTAACATACCGATGACAAAGGGAACAACGTATGTTGTTATGCGGTCTGACCGATAAAGATCTTCGTAGAATATGTGGGAGCCAATATGGGCATCCAGGTCCCGCTATTGGTTATTGACCGGAGAGGTGTCTCGGTCATGTCTACATAGTTCTCGAAGGAGGGTTACCGGAACCCCCCGGGGAAGTATTGGGCCTTAGTGGGCCTTGAGGGGAGAGAGAGGGCAGCAGCCAGGGGGTGGTGCGCCCCCTCCCAGGAGGAGTCCTAGTTGGACTAGGAGAGGAGGGCGCAGCCCCCTTTCCCTCTCCCTCTCCCTCTCTTTCCTTCCCCCCTTCTTTTCCTAGTAGGACTAGGAAAGGGGAGTCGTACTCCTACTAGGAGGAGGACTCCCCCCCTCTCCTTGGCGCGCCCATAGGCAGCCGGCCTCCCCCTTGCTCCTTTATATACGGGGGCAGGGGGCACCTCTATACACACTTGATATACGATATTTTAGCCGTGTGCGGTGCCCCCTCCACCAGATTACACCTCGATAATACCGTCGCGGAGCTTAGGCGAAGCCCTGCGTCGGTGGAACATCATCATCGTCACCACGCCGTCGTGCTGACGAAACTCTCCCTCAACACTCGGCTGGATCGGAGTTCGAGGGACGTCATCGAGCTGAACGTGTGTAGTACTTCGGAGGTGCCGTGCGTTTGGTACTTGATCGGTTGGATCATGGAGACGTACGACTACATCAACCGCGTTGTGATAACGCTTCCGCTGTCGGTGTACGAGGGTACGTGGACAACACTCTCCCCTCTCATTGCTATGCATCACCATGATCTTGGGTGTGCGTAGGAATTTTTTTGAAATTACTACGTTACCCAACAGTGGCATCCGAGCCAGGTTTTATGCGTTGATGCTATGCACGAGTAGAACACAAGTGAGTTGTGGGCGATATAAGTCATACTGCTTACCAGCATGTCATACTTTGGTTCAGCGGTATTGTGAGATGAAGCGGCCCGGACCGACATTACGCGTACGCTTACGCGAGACTGGTTTCACCGTTCGGAGCACTCGTTGCTTGAAGGTGACTGGCGGGTGTCTGTCTCTCTCACTTTAGTTGAACCGAGTGTGGCTACGCCCAGTCCTTGCGAAGGTTAAAACAGCACCAACTTGACAAACTATCGTTGTGGTTTTGATGCGTAGGTAAGAACGGTTCTTGCTAAGCCCGTAGCAGCCACGTAAAATATGCAACAACAAAGTAGAGGTCGTCTAACTTGTTTTTGCAGGGCATGTTGTGATGTGATATGGTCAAGACATGATGTGATATAATGTGTTGTATGAGATGATCATGTTTTGTAACCGAGTTATCGGCAACTGGCAGGAGCCATATGGTTGTCGCTTTATTGTATGAGATGCAATCGCCATGTAATAGTTTTACTTTATCACTAAGCGGTAGCGATAGTCGTAAAAGCAATAAGTTGGCGAGACGACAACGATACTACGATGGAGATCAAGGTGTCGAGCCGGTGACGATGGTGATCATGATGGTGCTTCAGAGATGGAGATCACAAGCACGGTGCTTCGGAGATGGAGATCACAAGCACAAGATGATGATGGCCATATCATATCACTTATATTGATTGCATGTGATGTTAATCCTTTGTGCATCTTATCTTGCTTTGATTGACGGTAGCATTATAAGATGATCTCTCACTAAAATTTCAAGATAAAAGTGTTCTCCCTGAGTATGCACCGTTGCAAAAGTTCTTCGTGCTGAGACACCACGTGTTAATCGGGTGTGATAGGCTCTACGTTCAAATACAACGGGTGCAAAACAGTTGCACACACGGAATACTCAGGTTAAACTTGACGAGCCTAGCATATGTACAGATATGGCCTCGGAACACAGAGACCGAAAGGTCGAGCGTGAATCATATAATAGATATGATCAACATAGTGATGTTCACCATTGAAACTACTCCATCTCACGTGTTAATCGGACATGGTTTAGTTGCTTTGGATCACGTAATCACTTAGATGATTAGAGAGATGTCTATCTAAGTGGGAGTTCTTAAGTAATATGATTAATTGAACTTAAATTTATCATGAACTTAGTACCTGATAGTATCTTGCTTGTCTATGTTAATTGTAGATATATGGCCCGTGCTGTTGTGCCGTTGAATTTTAATGCGTTCCTTGAGAAAGCTAAGTTGAAAGATGATGGTAGCAATTACACGGACTGGGTCCGTAACTTGAGGATTATCGTCATTGCTGCACAGAAGAATTACGTCCTGGAAGCACCGCTAGGTGCCAGGCCTCCTGCAATATCTACGCCAGAAGTTATGAACGTCTGGCAAAGCAAAGCTGATGACTACTCAATAGTTCAGTGTGCCATGCTTTACGGCTTAGAACCGGGACTTCAACGACGTTTTGAACGTCATGGAGCATATGAGATGTTCCAGGAGTTGAAGTTAATATTTCAAGCAAATGCCCGGATTGAGAGATATGAAGTCTCCAATAAGTTCTATAGCTGCAAGATGGAAGAGAATAGTTCTGTCAGTGAGCATATACTCAGAATGTCTGGGTATAATAATCACTTAATTCAACTGGGAGTTCAACTTCCAGATGATTGCGTCATTGACAGAATTCTTCAATCACTGCCACCAAGCTACAAGAGCTTCGTGATGAACTATAACATGCAAGGGATGGATAAGACGATTCCCGAGCTCTTCGCAATGCTAAAGGCAGCGGAGGTAGAAATCAAAAAGGAGCATCAAGTGTTGATGGTCAGTAAAACCACTAGTTTCAAGAAAAAGGGCAAAGGGAAGAAGAAAGGGAACTGCAAGAAGAATAGCAAGCAAGTTGCTGTTCAGGAGAAGAAATCCAAGTCTGGACCTAAGCCTGAAACTGAGTGCTTCTACTGTAAGCAGACTGGACACTGGAAGCGGAACTGCCCCAAGTATTTGGCGGATAAGAAGGATGGCAAGGTTAACAAAGGTATATGTGATATACATGTTATTGATGTGCACCTTACTAATACTCGCAGTAGCACCTGGGTATTTGATACTGGTTCTGTTGCTAATATTTGCAACTCGAAACAGGGGCTATGGATTAAGCGAAGTTTGGCTAAGGACGAGGTGACGATGCGCGTGGGAAATGGTTCCAAAGTCGATGTGATCGCCGTCGGCACGCTACCTCTACATCTACCTTCGGGATTAGTTTTAGACCTAAATAATTGTTATTTGGTGCCAGCGTTGAGCATGAACATTATATCTGGATCTTGTTTAATGCGAGACGGTTATTCATTTAAATCAGAGAATAATGGTTGTTCTATTTATATGAATAATATCTTTTATGGTCATGCAACCTTGAAGAGTGGTCTATTTTTAATGAATCTCGATAGTAGTGATACACATATTCATAATGTTGAAGCCAAAAGATGCAGAGTTAATAATGACAGTGCAACTTATTTATGGCACTGCCGTTTGGGTCATATCGGTGTAAAGCGCATGAAGAAACTCCATACTGATGGAATTTTGGAATCACTTGATTTTGAATCACTTGGTACTTGCGAACCGTGCCTTATGGGCAAGATGACCAAAACACCGTTCTCCGGAACTATGGAGAGAGCAACAGATTTGTTGGAAATCATACATACAGATGTATGTGGCCCGATGAATATTGAAGCTCGTGGCGGATATCGTTATTTTCTCACTTTCACAGATGATTTGAGCAGATATGGGTATATCTACTTAATGAAACATAAGTCTGAAACATTTGAAAAGTTCAAAGAATTTCAGAGTGAAGTTGAAAATCATCGTAACAAGAAAATATAATTCCTACGATCTGATCGTGGAGGGGAATATTTGAGTTACGAGTTTGGTCTACATTTGAAACAATCCGGAATAGTTTTGCAACTCACGCCACCCGGAACACCACCGCGTAATGGTGTGTTTGAACGTCATAATCGTACTTTATTAGATATGGTGCGAAATATGATGTCTCTTACTGATTTACCGCTATCATTTTGGGGTTATGCTTTAGAGACAGCTGCATTCACTCTAAATAGGACACCATCGAAATTCGTTGAGACGACGCCTTTTGAACTATGGTTTGGCAAGAAACCAAAGTTGTCGTATCTTAAAGTTTGGGGTTGCGATGCTTATGTGAAGAAACTTCAACCTGATAAGCTCGAGCCTAAATCGGAGAAATGTGTCTTCATAGGATACCCAAAGGAGACCGTTGGGTACACCTTCTATCACAGATCCGAAGGCAAGATATTTGTTGCTAGAAATGGATCCTTTCTAGAGAAGGAGTTTCTCCTGAAAGATGTGAGTGGGAGGAAAGTAGAACTTGATGAGGTAACTATACCTGCTCCCTTATTGGAAAGTAGATCATCGCAGAGGTCATTTTCTACGACACCTACACCAAGTAGTGAGGAAGTTAATGATAATGATCATGAAACTTCAGATCAAGTTATTACTAAACTTCATAGGTCAACTAGATCAAGATCCGCACCAGAGTGGTACGGTAATCCTGTTCTGGAGGTCATGTTACTAGACCATGGCGAACCTACGAACTATGAAGAAGCGATGGTGAGCCCAGATTCCGCAAAATGGCTTGAAGCCATGAAATCCGAGATGGGATCCATGTATGAGAACAAAGTATGGACTTTGGTTGACTTGCCCGATGGTCGGCAAGCCATTGAGAATAAATGGATCTTCAAGAAGAAGACTAACGCTGATGGTAATGTTACTGTCTATAAAGCTCGACTTGTTGCGAAAGGTTTTCGACAAGTTCAAGGAATTGACTACGATGAGACCTTCTCACCCGTAGCGATGCTTAAGTCTGTCCGAATCATGTTAGCAATTGCCGCATTTTATGATTATGAAATTTGGCAAATGGATGTCAAAATTGCGTTCCTGAATGGATTTCTGGAAGAAGAGTTGTATATGATGCAACTGGAAGGTTTTGTCGATCCAAAGGGAGCTAACAAAGTGTGCAAGCTCTAGCGATCCATTTATGGACTGGTGCAAGCCTCTCGGAGTTGGAATAAACGATTTGATAGTGTGATCAAAGCATTTGGTTTTATACAGACTTTTGGAGAAGCCTGTATTTACAAGAAAGTGAGTGGGAGCTCGATAGCATTTCTGATATTATATGTGGATGACATATTACTGATTGGAAATGATATAGAATTTTTGGATAGCATAAAGGGATACTTGAATAAGAGTTTTTCAATGAAAGACCTCGGTGAAGCTGCATATATATTAGGCATTAAGATCTATAGAGATAGATCAAGACGCTTAATTGGACTTTCACAAAGCACATACCTTGACAAAGTTTTGAAGAAGTTCAAAATGGATCAAGCAAAGAAAGGGTTCTTGCCTGTACTACAAGGTGTGAGATTGAGTAAGACTCAATGCCCGACCACTGCAGAAGATAGAGAGAAAATGAAAGATGTTCCCTATGCTTCAGCCATAGGCTCTATCATGTATGCAATGCTGTGTACCAGACCTGATGTGTCCCTAGCTATAAGTTTAGCAGGGAGGTACCAAAGTAATCCAGGAGTGGATCACTGGACAGCGGTCAAGAACATCCTGAAATACCTGAAAAGGACTAAGGATATGTTTCTCGTATATGGAGGTGACAAAGAGCTCATCGTAAGGGGTTACGTTGATGCAAGCTTTGACACTGATCCGGACGATTCGAAATCGCAAACCGGATACGTATTTACATTGAACGGTGGAGCTGTCAGTTGGTGCAGTTCCAAGCAAAGTGTCGTGGCGGGATCTACGTGTGAAGCGGAATACATAGCTGCTTCGGAAGCAGCGAATGAAGGACTCTGGATGAAGGAGTTCATATCCGATCTAGGTGTCATACCTAGTACATCGGGACCAATGAAAATCTTTTGTGATAATACTGGTGCAATTGCCTTAGCAAAGGAATCCAGATTTCACAAGAGAACCAAGCACATCAGAAGACGCTTCAATTCCATCCGGGATTTAGTCCAGGTGGGAGACATAGAAATTTGCAAGATACATACGGATCTGAATGTAGCAGATCCGTTGACTAAGCCTCTTCCACGAGCAAAACATGATCAGCACCAAGACTCCATGGGTGTAAGAATCATTACTATGTAATCTAGATTATTGACTCTAGTGCAAGTGGGAGACTTAAGGAAATATGCCCTAGAGGCAATAATAAAGTATTATATATTTCCTTATATCATGATAAATGTTTATTATTCATGCTAGAATTGTATTAACCGGAAACATAATACATGTGTGAATACCTAGACAAACAGAGTGTCACTAGTATGCCTTTGCTTGACTAGCTCGTTAATCAAAGATGGTTATGTTTCCTAGCCATAGACATGAGTTGTCATTTGATTAATGGGATCACCTCATTAGGAGAATGACGTGATTGACATGACCCATTACGTTAGCTTAGCACCCGATCGTTTAGTATGTTGCTATTGCTTTCTTCATGACTTATACATGTTCCTATGACTATGAGATTATGCAACTCCCGTTTACCGGAGGAACACTTTGTGTGCTACCAAACGTCACAACGTAACTGGGTGATTATAAAGGTGCTCTACAGGTGTCTCCAAAGGTACTTGTTGGGTTGGCGTATTTCGAGATTAGGATTTGTCACTCCGATAGTCGGAGAGGTATCTCTGGGCCCACTCGGTAATGCACATCACTATAAGCCTTGCAAGCATTGTGACTAATGAGTTAGTTGCGGGATGATGTATTACGCAACGAGTAAAGAGACTTGCCGGTAACGAGATTGAACTAGGTATCGAGATACCGACGATCGAATCTCGGGCAAGTAACATACCGATGACAAAGGGAACAACGTATGTTGTTATGCGGTCTGACCGATAAAGATCTTCGTAGAATATGTGGGAGCCAATATGGGCATCCAGGTCCCGCTATTGGTTATTGACCCGAGAGGTGTCTCGGTCATGTCTACATAGTTCTCGAACCCAAAGGGTCCGCACGCTTAAAGTTACGATGACAGTTTTATTATGAGATTATATGTTTTGATGTACCGAAGGTTGTTCGGAGTCCCGGATGTGATCACGGACATGACGAGGAGTTTCGAAATGGTCGAGACGTAAAGATTGATATATTGGACGACTATATTCGGACACCGGAAGTGTTCCGGAGAAGTTTCGGATTAAACCGGAGTGCCGGAGGGTTACCGGAACCCCCCGGGGAAGTATTGGGCCTTAGTGGGCCTTGAGGGGAGAGAGAGGGCAGCAGCCAGGAGGTGGTGCGCCCCCTCCCAGGAGCAGTCCTAGTTGGACTAGGAGAGGGGAGTCCTACTCCTACTAGGAGGAGGACTCCCCCCCTCTCCTTGGCGCGCCCATAGGCAGCCGGCCTCCCCCTTGCTCCTTTATATACGGGGGCAGGGGGGCACCTCTATACACACTTGATATACGATATTTTAGCCGTGTGCGGTGCCCCCCTCCACCAGACTACACCTCGATAATACCGTCCCGGAGCTTAGGCGAAGCCCTGCATCGGTGGAACATCATCAACGTCACCATGCCGTCGTGCTAACGAAACTCTCCCTCAACACTCGGCTGGATCGGAGTTCGAGGGACGTCATCGAGCTGAACGTGTGTAGAACTTCGGAGGTGCCGTGCGTTCGATACTTGATCGGTCGGATCGTGAAGACGTACGACTACATCAACGGCGTTGTGATAACGCTTCCGCTGTCGGTCTACGAGGGTACGTGGACAACACTCTCCCCTCTCATTGCTATGCATCACCATGATCTTGCGTGTGCGTAGGAATTTTTTTGAAATTACTACGTTACCCAACACAAATCGGGCAACTTTGGTCGTGGCCAGTCGGAAAGGAACTTCTATCTCACCATTCCGGATGACTTCAGGGAGCACTCGGTATGTTCAATCTCAACCTACCACGATCGGCATGGCCTAAATTTGTGAAAGTATACCGTCTATTGCTACATTATCTATATATTTGCATCAAATCTTTGTTACATTACCTATTTTTAATTCTATATTTTTGTACTTTGCTTTCATCTATATATTGATCTGTTCTATCAGTAACTCCCATATTTGCATCTTGCTCTGTTATTTCAATACATCTAATTTATTATCTTAATTTTCATTTCAAGCAGTACATCCCTTGCTTTGCAAGAATAGGAGTAGAAGGAAATCTTGGGCTTTACTTTGCTGATGACTCCCAGGATGTCATATTGACAACGCAACATGGATTTACAATGACGGTTAGCGTAAAACTTGATAAAGATGGTCACTCTTATTTTAATGCGGACCTTTGGAGAAAATTGTCTAAGTGCTATGAACTGAAAGCTGGCAATAAAATTCTAGTGCGTGCACCACAGCCTGGTCTAATTAACCAATTGCTCACTAATTAAGCAATCAATTAATCACTACTTAAGCAAGCAATTGTGATATCATATTCTGACTCCGTTTCTAGGCAGTAACAAATTCTATTTACCAATTTATGCGCACTATATATTCTTCTGCCATCTTCTGAATAAATAATACCTTTCCACCTTTTAAGCAGGATATGTTGGATGCATAGTGAACGATCTGTATGTTACTAAGCGTACCAAATTTCACTGGAAGGACTTGAAGCATGTCATAAACTTTGTTGATAATCTGACAGAGATAGCACAGCATATGAACGCTGGATTTTGGATGGGATTAATCAGACCTACGGTGCACACACTGAACAAGACCAGTTGTGTGCACAAAACGCTGGTAAAAAGTTTTATTTTAATGTTGATGCTCATAAACTATATATATCTTCAACGATATGTTACAATTGTTTTTTATTCTACTTGTCAACACAAATTTCCCCATGTAGCAGTTCCTGGATAGATTTCCCGGCGTGGTCAAATTACACTTGTGCCTGCTAATAAAGCCAAAGTGATTGCAAGGTACTGCATTTCCCGCAGAAATGGAACCATTCAAATTAACAAGTTCTCGCTTCTCGTGGCAATGCATCCATATTGGAAAATTGGAGACACTTCTACTCATGCTCTACCAAGGCACAGGAGGGCTCTTCCTTTTCATTGACGAGATGCCGAGTCACCGTGATCAAGCTGCTTCTAGTGGATAGTTGTGGTTGTTGGCCCTCAGCCTCTTAAAATGTGCTAGCTGTTACTATATATGTTAAGTATGTAGATATGGACCATATGGTTGTTGGCTCTTAGCCTCTTAAAATGTGATAGTTGTTACTATGTTAAGTATGTAGATATGGACCATATGGTTGTCAAAACCGTGTTACGAAGATCCTCCTTTTGTCGAATAATGTAACCACTATATATATGTTACTCAAATGCTGTTACCCAAGTTCATAAATTTTCATGGAAAGTATTAGTATCGTACACAGTTCATTGAGTTTAAGCGTGTGACCGATGTCCAGAAGGCATTTGCATATTAACTGTCCATATTGCAAATTCACACACATGTTAACAAAAGGAAACATATGTGTAACATACTAATTATCGCACACGAGTACTCGCAGACGCATAGTGTGCGATACTCCTCGCCACCGCAAGCAACTAGTTTGCATTTTCAAAGTTTTTTGTACACACAGAATCGCACACGAAGTAACTGTATTGACCGTCTGTGTTGTAATTTCTCATCGCAAATAGTTCATCCGGGTCGGCTTTTTGCGACGTATCACACACATCTTGTTTACACGACTCGTTTGTGTTCTTTTGGCTCGTCGCAAACAGTTCATCCATGTGAACTGTATGCCGCATATCACACACATCTTGTTAAGTTGAACCGTTTCTGTTGTGTTCCCTAATCGAAAACAGTTCGTCCGAGTGAACCGTATGCCGTATATTGCACACACATTGATATGGCTACCTGTTTCTGTTGTTCTACCTCATCGCAAACAGTTTGAATGGATTAACCGTGTGTCCTGCACCGCACACACATTGATATGGCTGCCCATTTTAGTTATGCTGCCTCATCGCAGACAGTTTGAATGGATTAACCGTGTGCCCTGCATCGCACACGCAACTAAAATCTGAACCGTGTTTGATGGCTCCGCCATCGCAAACTTTTTGCACCTTTTTTGACGGGTTTTTACACCACCATTTGCGATTATTGCATCGCACACAATTTTGGCAAAGGGTCTCTGATCGTAGTGTCGCGTTAGTAGTATCCTGCAGTAGTGTTAGATCATATGGCAATCGCTCAATGTGCAACAAAGAATCACTCCAAAGTTTCTATCGGAGAACGTAGGACGAAAACGTATGTGCATCAACCCCTATGCATAGATTACCCCAATGTCACCACAGGAATCCGCAAGTTGAGTGCCAAAACATACATCAAGTGAATCAATAGAACATCCCATTGTCACCACAGATATTCCATCGCAAGACATACATCAAGCGTTTTCAAATCCAATACTCAATCCAACATAACGAAACCTCAAAGAGCAAGACTCAATTCATCACAAGAAGGTAGAGGGGGACAAACACCATATGATTCAACTATAGTAACAAAGCTCGCTGTCGGGTGGTAGGTGCGACGTATGCCAACAGATGGCTTATCATAGTGGGAGCGAGTAAAACATCGCCGGTGCCTGGAAACGGGATGAGGCGAAGACATGCACGCCGGCGGATCTTACCCAGGTTCGGGGCTCTCCATGGAGATAACACCCCTAGTCCTGCTCTGCGGGGTCTCCGCATGGTCACTAGATCAATACAAGTAGCTACAAACGCTCCTGGAGCTGTTTGGCTAGAGGAAGAAGAAGGGCAAGGCTAGCTCTCCTTTTCTCTCTATGTGGTGTGTGGAATTCTATGAGATCCACCCTTTGCATGGGTGTCCCGGGGGATTTATATAGGCCTACCCCCCAGGGGTACAATGGTAATCCGGCTGGGCGCGGGTCCCAGCCGTCAGCGTCTATGCACGCCGGCTTCTCCGCCGGTCATTGGGGCCCGCCGACTGGTGGGTCCCGCCGGCTGCCGGCCTCTTGGCCGATAGGCCGGCCCCATTGCTTGGGAGCTTTGTCGGTGGCTGGTTACTGTTGCCTCGCCTCGGATGACGAGAGCTTTGTTGAGGTAAGCGTGGTTACAGTGTCATCGCCTTGCGGACTCTCACTGTAGCCTTACCTCGTCTTGTCTCCTTAATGAGGCACATGTTTCGAGGGAGGGAGGTAGCCGGCTATTGGGAGCCGGCCACACCCCTGGCCGACTGGAGGAGGCCAGGCCGCCTTCGGGTGTCTCTCTGGCAAAAGGGGCCTGCCTCCTACGGGCCGTACTAGTGCCTATCATGGGTGACATCGAGGCCAACACAGCTACAGCGCCGCGCCGGACGGGGGATGGCTGGCCCGTACGGCGCTCTGTGGCCATGCCTGTTCCGGGATTCGGGGGTAGTGGGTTGTACTGCGGCCACGCCCCATCCTATCGCCATTATGTGGGTACAGTCTTAGTGGGTGCAGTCTTGGCCGGCTTCTGGGAGCCGGCTTTCTTCATGGCCGGCTTCTGGGAGTCGGCTTTCTAGGGATAGCCGGCCGGGGGAAGGCGGCCATATGCTTTGTATGCTTGAAGGCTTGAATGGCCTGATAGTTTTTCGAAGAGCCAGGGGGAGTCGGTTAGGCTACCCGTGGTCATTTAATCCGACAGTAGTCCCCAAAGCTGGTTGGGCTTCGAGGCTGAGAGGAGGTCGAGAGGCTCGGTCAGCTTCTTATCTTGACGAGCCAGCAGCTGGGAGCCGGCTTCGGTTGGGCGCGCCGTCATGGCGAAATTTTTAATGTCGGAAGGCGGGAGTCCGTTGGCGCGTGCACCGGGCCGATCGCTCGCCGCCTGCGAACCACGTGGCGTCCCTTGGCTGAAAAGAGCCTGCCAACCCACGCGCGCGACAAGACATCGCCGCAGGCCGAGGGCCCACCACTCCCACGCCTGGGCCCAGGCGCGAATTCTTTGTGGCCCAAAGCTGTCCGCACGTCTTCCGGCGGCGGTTTCCGCACGCCGTTAGGGCGTAGTGATCGCGGGGCGTGGGGGAGTGGGCGCAGTTAATCCCACGTTCCTCCCCACACCTCGCCTCCTCGGCTTCGCTGCACGAGGCTATAAGTAGGGGGAGGAGGGGAAGCGGCACGCGCTCGCATGCTCCTCTCCTCTCCGCCATCTTCTTCCTCCTGCTTTCTCTCGCAGCAGCGCCTCGGCGCCGCGCCGTCGCACCAATCTTCACTCCGCCCTGCAGCTTTGCCGCCGCAGGGCCGCGCTTTCTCCGCCGCCGCACTCTTCCTCGCTAGCTTCTCCCCACCATGCAATACGGTGGGGACTGGGACGGCTCCAATGTCCATATGGACCACATTGAGTTCCTCCGCAAGACGCGGCGGTTGCCCGGTGCAGACCAGGTGCGGGTCCGTCTCGCACCTGCGAAGGAGATCACGCCGGCGCCGGAGGAAGGCGAGCGGGTAGTCTTCCGCTCGCACTTCCTGCGCGGCATCGGCTTGCCGGTGAGCGCTTTCTTCCGCTCCTTCCTCGACTTCTATCAACTCCAGCTGCATCACCTCACTCCGAACACGGTGGTGCTGCTGTCTGCCTTCGTCACATTGTGCGTAGGCTTTCTTGGCGTTCTCCCCACCCACGAGCTCTGGGGGGAGTTCTTCCAATCGAAGCTGGGCACCCGCATGCAGGGCGTGCCGGCCCAGAGCGGCGCCTTCATCGCGATGCAGAGGCCGGTGGCCGACAACCCCATCCCCGTCATCAAGTTAATCCAGTCGGTGAAGCTCTGGTAGAAGTCATATTTCTACGTGAAGAACGTCGCCCCACAAGGCGACTACGTCAACTTGCCGGCTTACGTAGCCGGCCCGCCGGCTGGGAGGCGGCCCCAGTGGTCCTATCGGGCCGTGACGCTGTCGCAGGCTGGAGCCGCGGTCATTGCCCGACTGCGGGAGATGATCCAGTCGGAGGGCCTGGCTGGATCCGACTTACTGGCCGCCTTCGTCGCGCGCCGGGTGCTTCCACTTCAGAGCCGCCCTCACCTGATCTGTCAGATGAGCGGCCAACTCGATCCGAGTCGGATCTGCACCAAGGACATGCCGCATGAAGAGGTGGCCCATATGGTGAATTATCTTGCGAACTGCAAGCTCTCCGCGGAGTGGCAGTTTGGCAAGGAGCCATATTCCCGTGCACATCCGCCGCCCACGGTATGTTCTCTTTTCCCCTTTCTTCTCTTAGTTTTGTCGTCGAGTTCCTCTTCGCCGACTCTGACCAGTCAGCACGTCTTGGCAGAGCCCTCTCCTTCGATCGGCAACCGGGTCGGAGACGGAGGACCGATTCCTCCCCGACCGGGAGGAGCATGACCTGGAGGACCACAACTTAGGGGCGGCCGCCATGGATGAAAACACCAAGGCGGGTGGCGGCGAAGCAGGCGGCTCCGGGCTCGGTGCCAGCTTCGACGACTGGCTGGATGACGACGAGGCGGAAATCGTCCCACGCCGCCAGCCGGCGCCCGGCCACGGTGCGGGTTCCTCCGCCGCGCCGCCTGCTCGGGGCGGCGGGCAAAAGCGCCGGGCCGCGTCGGGCTTGTTCGGCAGTCGGCCGAAGCAGCCCAAGGGCGGAGCGGCCGCGACCAGGCGGGATGAGGCGGCCGCGAAGGCGGCCCGTTTTCGCAAGGTGGTGAAGCAGCCGCAGACGGTGTTGGCGTAAGTGTATATTCCCTTGTACATTCTTTCTTCTTTTCTTGGTGATTTCTGAATCCTTGTCCTTTCTCAAAAATCAGGACTCCGCTTTCGCTCGAGCGGGTTGCTGCCGCCTCCATCGTTGGATTGCCGGGAGGATCCGGGAGCACCAGCCGCATGGACCCCCGCGCCGAGCTTCAGGCGGCGACGGTGCGAAACGCGCGGGAGGCTCGGGAGGAGCGGGAGGCGGAGGAGTTGAGGGCGGCTGCCGCCAAGGCGGCACAGGAGGAGGAGGAGGCGGCGAAGGCGTGCGCCGACGTAGCGGCCAAGGCCCAAGCGGAGGCCGCGGCCGCGGAAATAGCGGAGTGGGCCTTGCTCATCACCCCTCTGCGTGTCGCGGCGCCCGAGGCCCCGGATCCCCCGCCGGAGGAAACCAGCGGCGACCAGCCGGGGTTGGAGAGGGACGACGACGTCGTCGTCCCGGAGAGGGAGGCGGCACCGGCCCCGCCGACTGGGGCGGCTCAAGGCAGCCGGCCTAACGTGCCGCATGCGCAATCGGCCGGGGGCGAGCTGGCCGCAAGAACGGACCTGGTGGTCCAGTCGCCATCGCGCCAGCGCGCGGGGAAGGCCGCATCGGACCCGCAGAAGGCCGCGGGCTCCGGCTCGTCGGCCCGGAACGCCGGGTGGAGGGACGGCCGTGGTGAACGTGGCGGCGCAGGACGTCCGGAACCGGCTTCAGTCCCAGGCTTCGGCGTTGAGGAAATACAACGACGAGTTCCTTGCGACGCGAGCGGCCATTCGGGTTAGTCTTCCTATTTTTGCTTTTTTGATCTTGGTTTCTTCCGTGGGGGCGCATCAGTGCACCCAGTGGGTGTAGTCCCAGAGTTCTGAATCGGCTGCTGAGCAGGCGGCTTGGAACTTCTTAGCGGGCTTTGTTTTGCTATCTTGTTCCCATTCGCTGCTCTGCCTGACTTGCAGGACTACCACAACCTCTGCGCGGTTGCCTTCAACTCCCAGGCTCGGAGGCTGACCTAGAAGAATGCTGACCTAGCTGAGAGCCGGGGCAAGTTCTTCGTCCTTTATCTCACGTGGGGGCACGTCAGCGCACCCACTTGGTGTAGTCCCCGAGATTCGGGCCGACTGCTGAGCACTCGGCTCGGATCTTCCTTGATGACTTCTTTCTTATTGCTTCTTTCTTTTCTGCCCTGCCTGCAGCGGCCAACGACAGACTGAGGGAGCAGCTGGGTGGGACTCAGGCCGCCCTCCGCGCTAAGGAGGCCGAATTTGACGCCTTGGCCCAGGAGCGTGACCGCCTGGCCAAGAGACTGGCCGACCAGGAGAAGAGCCATAAGGCGGCCCTGAAGGCGGTGCAGGACAGCGAGGCCGCCCTCCAAGCCGAATATGAGACAGAGGCGGCAAGTTGGGCCGAAGCGAGGCAGTCGCTGATCAAAGGCTACGGCCAGATCGAAGACTTGGTTGGCGGTAGGCCGCCCTCTTCTTCGTCCTTGCTTGCCGCTTGCCGTTTGGCTCATTTTCTGACTTGGTGTTTTTCTTTTCTTTCTCTTTCTTTCTTGCGCACAGTACTTCCCTGGCTACTCTACTGCCGCCAACCAGGTCGTCGAGGCCCACCGCGAGGCACAAAGGCAGGCTGGCACCGAGATCGCGCCGGATGCTCGCCGGTCGCTGGAGGAGCAGCTCTTGGCGATTCAAGCCCGCCTCCAGCCAGCTCACCGCATGCTCCGCCGGCTTCAGCGTGTTGGGGCGCAGGTTCTGACCGCTCTCTGGCCTCGGGAGGTGATTCCCCGCACCCCAGTCAGACTGCCGACTGGCTGGAGGTGGCAGTCGGCCGCTTCGAGGCCTGGAAGGCTTCTGCGGCTCGGTCCGGCGCCAGGCGGGCGCTTGAGTTCGTCAAGGCCTGGTATCCCGAGCTGAGTCTGGACCAGCTGGACACCTGGCGGCAGGAGGCCGACACGGAGCTGGAGCCGACGCGGCCGGCTATCATCCAGCGGGCTTCGGCGGTTGCCGACTACACCGACACCAGCGCCTTCGCTCCTGAGGTGGACGACAACGGCGTTGCCCAGCCAGAAGAGTGGTTCAGGCTGAACCCGGTAGATGGCGAGGACTTGGCGGAGGAGATCGACTCCAGCGACGAGGGCGAGGAGGAGGAGGAGGGTGAAGACGCCACGCCAGATGGTGGAGCGGCCGGTCGGCCTCAGCTTGACCGTTCCTCCAGCAACAAGGCACGCGCGGGTGCACCGCCTGCAGCCGGCGATGATCAAGCCGAGACCCGCCAGTCGGCCACTCCTCCAGCCGGCGGGGCCGTCTCCACCGACCAGCCCGGCTCCCCTGCTGCGCCCTTAGTCTAGTCTGCTGCCTCTACTTTCCTGTTTTACCACTCTTGGAACAGTTTTTTGTTAAGTTTGCACAATTCCACCCACTGGGGGTGTATTCGAACTATATTGACTGCCGGCCTGTTGGGGGCCTTATGTGTAAATATAATTATGCATGCGTTTCGCTTTCCCTTGTTCTTTGCTTTTCATCCTTCGGCTGTTTCCTTTGCCGCCCTCCCTTGGTTGCTGCCTTCCCAGCCGGATAGCTGCTCTGCAATCTGTGGCTGGAGAAGTGCTTGGCCAGTTGGGAGGGCAAGTACTCTAGCTTTGTTGGATTATAGCGAAGTGACTGGGAGGTCGTCCAGCCGGCTGTTTTGACAGCCGGTAGGCGTGGTTGGAGGCCGTCCTTGCGTTATATAAGTTCGTTAGTCCTTAGCCGTTTTTCGTGTGGGCATCCTTTCTGCCTTTGGCTCTTGCCAGTCGGACAGTCGGTTCTTCGAGCTGCGACTTTCAACAAGAGAGGGCTCGGGTGCCGGCACACTACTTGTCTGACTTCAGGTAGAACTTCTAATATAACTTAAGGTGGCCAGTCCCCGGGCCGACTAGTCGAACCCGGTGCCAGATAGAAAATCAAATGTAATAAAACATTCATGAGTATGACACTCGTCATCCATAGATAAAGGAGGGCAGTCCTCGAGTGCGCCTCGGGGTGCCCGTTTGTCTCATATTTTTTTAAAAAGAACGGTAGCATGATACATACTGCTTTCAACTGTAAAATCATCTCAGGAGGTTTGCGTTCCATGGTCGTTCCGACTCCTTGCCGGAATCATCCCTCTTGCGTGCTCTTGGGTTCTGTGCATCGATCAGGTAGTAGGAGTCGTGGCCTAGTGCTTTGCTGACGACGAAAGGGCCTTCCCAACGGGCCGAGAGCTTGTGCTGGCCGGCTGTTCGCTGGATCAGCTGGAGCACAAGGTCGCCCTCTTGGAAGGATCTTGGCTTGACCTTTCGGTTGTGGTAACGGCGCAAACCCTGCTGGTAGATGGCGGAGCGACTGAGTGCTAACAGCCGGCCTTCTTCCAGCAGGTCGACGCCGTCTTCTCGTGCTTCCTTGGCCTCCGCCTCCGTGTACATGGTGACCCGAGGCGAGTCGAACTCGATGTCAGTTGGGATGACAGCCTCGGCACCATACACAAGGAAGAACGGAGTGAAGCCGGTTGACTTGTTTGGGGTAGTACGCAAACTCCAGAGGACAGCCGGCAGCTCATCGAGCCAGCAGCCGGCCGAGCGCTCTAGTGGTACGACTAGTCGGGGCTTGATGCCAGAGAGGATGAGGCCGTTTGCTCGCTCGACCTGGGTGTTTGACTGCGGGTGGGAAACGGACGCTAAGTCCAGTCGGATGCCCCATGTCGCGCAGAAACGTGCCAGTGCTCCCTTGGCAAAGTTTGTGCCGTTGTCGGTGATGATGTTGTGCGGCACGCCATACCAAGTAGTGATGTCGGCAATCAATGTCACGGCAGTCGGCCCGTTCACCTTCTTGATCGGCTTCGCTTCGATCCACTTGGTAAATTTGTCCACGTCGACAAGCAGATGTGTCAAGCCGCCGCGGGCTGTCTTGAATGGGCCCACCATGTCCAGCCCCCAGACGGCAAAGGGCCAAGTGAGGGGGATGGTCTTGAGTGCAGAAGCCGGCAGGTGTTGCTCGGAACTGAAGACTTGGCATCCTTTGCAGCATTTGACTATCTCTTTGGCATCTTCCAAAGCAGTCGGCCAGAAGAAACCATGGCGGAAAGCTTTGGCCACAAGTGATCTCGAGGCTGCGTGGTGGCCGCATTCGCCTTGGTGTATATCCTCGAGGATTGCTACACCCTTCTCTGGCTCGACGCAGCGCTGGAAGACTCCAGTGACGCTGCGCTTGACAAGTTCTCTGTTTATTATTGCATATGCTCAGGCTTGGCATTGTACTAGTCTTGCCGAGATCTCATCAGTCGACAGCTCTCTGTTGACTAGGAAGTTGAGGATGGGCTGGGCCCATGATGGAGCTGTAACTTCTTCTACTGTTAGTACGGCCACTTTGAATCGGGTGGGTGGGTTGGGTGGTAGGGAGTTGGAGTCGGCCACCACTTCTTGTGTCGCTGAAGTCCCCGGGCCGACTACTGCAGTCCTCGGGTCGGGTTCTGAAGTCCCCGAGCCGGGTGCGACTACGGCAGTCCCCGGGCCGCTTGTCGAAGTCCCTGAGCCGCCTGCTGGGTTCCTCCAGTCGGGTCCGGCTGCATTGGGGGCGGGCGGTACGAAGATAGAGTCCGACTCTGGTGACGGCTTGATAGACGGCTTGATAGACGGTTTGAGGAGGCGCTGGAGAGAGACACCGGTTGGTATAGCCTGTCGGGTGGAGCCGATTCGTGCCAGGGCATCTGCTTGGTCGTTGTCGGCCCGTGGTACGTGAAGGAACTCGCACCCTTCGAAGTACCCACTGATCTGCTGGACGAGGAACCGATAGCTCGCCATGTTTGCATCCTTGGCGTCCCAGTCGCCAGATGACCCATTTAGCCACCCGGCCGGATTCATCCCGGCTGCCAATGATCTCGGCAAGCGGGGCGGTGCATACGACCGTGACGGGATGCTCTTGAAAGTAGGGCTTTAGTGTAACGCCCACGATGCGGCTATATCTCCCACGTGTCGAGGCACGACTTAGAGGCATATCCGCATTGTGGTTTTGTCGCAAGAAGGGTCATCTTCACACAATCCCATGTAATGAACAAGAATGGGATAACGAGAGTTGGCTTACAATCGCCACTTCACACAATACATAAATATAATTCATACATCAACCAAAATCCACACATATAGACCGGCTACGGTCAAATCCAAAAGAAAATAAGATAACCCCAAATGCTAGATCCCCGATCGTCCCAACTGGGCTCCACTACTGATCATCAGGAAAAGACACATAGTAACGGCCACTTTCCTCGTCGAACTCCCACTTGAGCTCGGTTTCGTCATCTGCACTGGCATCGTCGGCACCTGCAACTATTTTGGTAGAATCTGTGAGTCACGAGGACTCAGCAATCTCACACCTGTGAGATCAAGAATATTTAAGCTTATAGGAAAGGATGGTATAATGAGGTGGAGCTGCAGCAGGCACTAAGCATATATGGTGACTAACATACGCAAATGAGATCAAGAAGAGAAGCAGCGGAACGGTCGTCAACTAGTAATGACCAAGAAGTGATCCTGAACTCCTATTTACGTCAAACATAACACAAACCGTGTTCACTTCCCGAACTCCGTCTAGAAGAGACCATCACGGCTACACACACGGTTGATGTATTTTAATTAAACCAAGCGACAAATTCTCTACAAGCGGACATTAACAAATTCACATCTGCCTCATAACCGCGGGCACGGCTTTCGAAAGATAATACCCTGCAGGGGTGTCCCAACTTAGCCCATTATAAGCTCTCACGGTCAACGAAGGGTAAACCTTCTCCCAGGAATACCCGGTCAGTCTCGGAATCCCGGTTTACAATAACTTTCGACAATGGTATAACAAGACCAGCAAAGCCACCTGAATGAGCCGACAAATCCCGATAGGAGCTGCACATATCTCGTTCTTAGGGCACACCGGATAAGCGAAGCGTACATGTACCAACATAACCCAAGTTGCCAAGGGACGGTCCCGCACGGTGCTCTAGTTTGGACCAGCACTCAGAGGAACACTGGCCTGGGGGTTTAAATAAAGATGACCCTCGGGCTCGCGAAAACCCAAGGGAAAAGGCTTAGGTGGCAAATGGTAAAACCAAGGTTGGGCCTTGCTGGAGGAGTTTTATTCAAGGCGAACAGTCAATGGGGTCCCATAAATCACCAACCGCGTAAGGAATGCAAACTCAAGGAACATAATACCGGTATGACACAAACTAGGTCGGCAAGAGTGGAACAAAACACCAGGAATAAGGCCGAGCCTTCCACCCTTTACCAAATATATAGATGCATTAATTAAATAAGAGATATTGTGATATTCCCAAATATCCATGTTCCAACATGGAACAAACTTCAACTTCACCTGCAATTAGCAACGCTATAAGAAGGGCTGAGCAAAAGCGGTAACTTAGCCAAACAACGGTTTACTAGGAAAGGATGGTTAGAGGCTGTCATGGCAATATGGGAGGCATGATATAGCAAGTGGTAGGTAGCGTAGCATGGCAAAAAGAGCGAACAACTAGCAAAGCAAAGATAGAAGTGATTTCGAGGGTATGGTCATCTTGCCTGCAAGGTTCTCAGAGTTGTCGAAAGCTTGATCCTCGTAAGCGTACTCAACCGGTTCCTCGTAAGCGTACTCGTCTGCCGGCTCTACCCAAAACAAGAACACAAGCAATGGAACCACAATCAATCACGGGAAATGCACAAGCAACACGATGCAAAAACATGTATGATATGCGGGATATGATATGCGATGCATATGCGTGCTCCGGAGGAAAAATGATGAACAAGGCAGTAACTTGGCAAACCAAGCATGCCACTGGAAAGATGAGATGATTTCGGTTGAAATCGATATAAAGATCACCGGGACCGGATGCACGGTTTGCAAGTGGCAAGCAAAACAAAAATGACACGAATCTGTGATTAACAGCATGATAGCACTTAGAATACATCAAAAACTATGCTACCGCACTCCAACATAGCAACAAAGCATACGGAAGTAATCTACAGGAGATGCTTGACAAAAGATGAACACTGAGCTATGGCTAGATCACACCATAACAGGCTCAAACAAGCATGGCAATAGTGCAAAAGATAACAGGTTCACAGATTTGGTGAAATTACTGGACATGCCTGAAACAGCATCAGGTAGCAATGTTCAGAGCATGAAATGAACATGCTACAGGAACTTAACATAGAAAAACAATGCATGGCATGAATCTACTAAAAGCATATGACAAAAGTCCCTTACTGACCATAAGCCAAAAAGGAACAGAAGATACGATGGCAACCATGTAAACATAGCAAGTTTCGTTAATAGTTTTCAGACTTGGTAGAAAACAGAGCATGGCAGAAACAGTATTACGAAGGCATCTTGGTGAGCTTCATGCACTCACCACAAAGGAATGCATGACAAAACAATCATAACTACAACAATATGGCATGTTTATGAAGCTATCCATGGCAAGAGCAAATACATAGCATGAAAGGAACAACTACAACAAGCTTGGCAAAATTGAATATCACCAAAATAAGCATGGATCTCTCTGTAGCCACATAGATACATAGCAACAAAATAACAGCAGTCACAGACTTAGTGAAATTACAAAGTCCCTGAAAACAGAAACATTACGAAGCCTAGTTTGCATGCTTGTGCTAGTCACCACAGAGATCACAAAAATACATGGCATACACCTCTGTAAAGATGGCATGGCATACATCAAAACACATGTAGAGCTCATACTCATAAGATGCATAGATTAAATGAAAAAAATAACAAATCCTCAAGTACTGATAAGTAACAGCAGATAACAGAAACTAGCACTCTTGCACCAGAGATTTGGGCATCAAGATGGACCCAAATGAATATGGTGCAATGGAACAAAATGAAGAGCATCACGAGGCGAACATCTCGATATAGTACACGCGCAAAACGGAGCTATATGCAGAGAGTTATGATGCGATGAACAGGAGCATATACTGTGAAAACTTCGGGAGTTAGAGAATAGTCGAAGGGATTTCGGCTCAACCTTCTGTTCCAGATCGGATCTAGGCACGGTTCGCAGTGGCAGCGGGCTCGTCGCCGGAGCTCAAGGGCGGAGGAGACCGGAGGAGGGACGGGGCCGGTCGGGGCTCGGGCGGAGAGGAAGGAGGCGCCGACGTCGAGGAAGGAAGCGGCGGCGCGGGCTCGGGCAGAGGACGCCGGGCGCGCTGGGCGCGGCTTCCGCGGCGGTGCGGGCTG